>NC_058413.1:10524264-10559840 GCF_002201575.2 Neomonachus schauinslandi | reverse complement strand
CAGCACGCTCCGCAGCGAGCGCCGCAGCTTGTGCAGCACGTCGGGGCACGTGAGCACGTAGAGCAGCGGGTTGACCACGCTGTTGATGAAGGCCAGGCTGGTGACGAAGGGCAGGCCGCGCCACACGAGCGGCCGCAACGCGGGCTCGGCGTGTGCGCGCGCCTCCAGCAGGCTGAACACGTGGTAGGGCCCCCAGCAGAGCGCGAAGGCCGCCACCACGGCCGCCACCAGGCGCACGAAGCGGCTGGGCCGCCGGCGGCCGCGGTGGTGCAGCTGCACGCTCACGACCGCGTGGCTCGAGGCGATGATGGCCAGCGGCACGACGAAGGCCAGCAGGAACTTGCTGATGGCCAGGGCCGCCTGGCGCGAGTTGCACGTGGCGTCGCGGTCGGGCCCGGGGCTCAGGAGCAGCACGTTGTAGTAGCACATGATGCGGCCGTCGAGCCGCTGGATGGTGTCCCGGAACACGTAGTAGGGCACGGTGTTGAGCACGGCCAGGGCCCAGAGCCCCAGGCAGACCCTGTGGGCCGCGGCCACCGTGCGGTGGTTCTGTGCCCACACGGGCCGCACCACCTGCAGGCAGCGGTCCAGGCTGATGGCGCTGAGCAGGAAGCCGCTGGCGAACATGTTGAGGAAGAAGATGGAGGAGTGCAGCTTGCAGAAGGTGGTGCCCAGCTCCCACGAGTGGCCCACGGCCAGGAAGTAAGTGAAGAAGGGCAGGGTGGCGGTGGCCAGCAGGTCCGACAGTGCCAGGTGCAGCACCCAGGTGGTGACCACGGTCTGGCGCATGCGGCAGCCCACCACAAAGAGGATGAGCCCGTTCTCCGCCAGGCCCAGCAGCGAGGCCAGCCCGTGCAGCAGCACGGAGGCGTGGTCCATGTAGCGGATGCTGGAGTTGCTGTGACTTTGGATGTGGCTCATCTGCTCCAGGATTGGGCAGAGCGGCTTCAGGGTGACGTTGGCCGACATGGTGAGCTCTGCGGTGGAGAGAAGGAGGCGCTGAGGTAGGCTGGGCAGAGGCAGCCGGGGACCCTCCCCAGGAGGTCGGAATCTGTCCCGTGAGTGGTATGGATGATGCCGAGGGGGATCAGTGAAGTTGAGCAAAGACGGTAGGGTGCGGGGAATAGCATCCCAGCTGCACCCCTGCTCATGGCAACCTTGGGCGAGCCACTTAACCTTCCTGAGCTTGTTTCCTCCTCTGTGACGCGGATGTCAGTCGCAACAGGACCTAGATCCTACAGCTGTTGGCAGTGTTCAATGAGTTTACATATATAAGCATTTAGAGCAGAGCCCGGCGTGCAGGAAGCACTACAGTATCCGTGTTGTGATTATTACTCTGCAGGTCCCCTGGGGTCACATGGAGAAACAGAAACAAGGCCAGGCCATGCAGGACTCCTTTCCCCATTCCCAGGGCACTGGGGCACCTATGAGGTCCCACAACACTGGCAGGTTGGGTGTGTTGACCTTGAACAGTGGAGCCGGCCCCTCCTTTGGTAGTTGGAGAGGAAATAAGATAAGAGCAAGGAGGGAGCTGGGCATGAGGAACTACCAGACTGGGGCCCTGGAGGCCCAGTGGGACTGGAGGACTGTTCCCCTGCCCAGGGGGCAGCCAAACCCATCTGCCTGCCCGGGAAAACCCAGCCTGCTCATTTATTTGCTCAGTGATGCACTCATTGAGCAGATAGTCATTGAGCAACTTCTCAGGTAAGTGCTGTGGAAGCCAACCTCTGGCAGATGTGCAGACACCCCAGACGTGCACACCCACAGCCTCATCGAAAGCCCGAGACCGCCTGAAGTGAAGCTGGTTGAGATGGGGGAGGGCTGAGGGGGAGGGGTGGGAGGCTGCCGACAGGAGGTAGGGGACAGGGAGCGGGGTTTGGGGACTCAGATTGTCCTGGGGCCCCCCTGTGCGCCCGAGACCCCGAGAGGCCCTTTACATAGGTGCTGTCTTGCTCAGGACTCGAGAAGAAAGGCGCTAGAATTTCACTCCATCCCATTTTACAGGGGAGGAAACTGAGGCCTTAGCCACGCACATAACACCGACAAGTGGAGCTGCAACAGTTTAGCGCTCAGCCCGTTCTCTTTCCCACGCCTCTGCTGTAAGCAAGCGTTGATGGAGGAAGAAGGGAGGGAAGTGGGGGGGGTGATCCTCAGCACTCAAATTTCCAGGGGGAACGCTGTTGGCCAGGATGAGAAAATCCACACTCTTCTCCAGGTACCACGGTCCTTTGTGAGGTGCAGCCCCAGGACATCAAACTAGAGTTTTCCAAGCAGACGAGCCCTTGGAGCTGGGGATCTCAGGGAGGTGGGTGGGGAGCATTTGGGCCCGTGCTCCCCGGGAATGCCCATGCTTCCCAAGCGTTAGAGTTTGCCGAGCAATTGCCCTCACAGTGACCCTGTGAGACCCCATTTTTCAGAAGAGGAAACTGAGGCTCAGAGAAGCATAGCAATGTGCCCAACGTTGCTCAACTGCAGTGGTGCCGCTGGGACTCCACCCAGCAGACAGATGAGTGCCATCCCCTCTCTGCATTGAAACGTTCCCTTCGGTCCAGCAGCCTCTTGGCCAGGTCCCTTGGGGATGCTCAGAGAGCACAACCCTGCTATCCCAGGGAACCCATCGGGTTTGGGCTTTCTGGCTGCATGGAGCCGGCACCCAGCCTCCTGGGATTCTCAGGGAGCCCGGCAGCTAGGGTCCTGCTCTGGTGGGGGTTGGGGCAGAGAAGGCAAACTTTTAGGGTCAGTTACCCTAAGACTGCTCCTCTAATCACCCCCCTTCCCCCCGCCCCAGATTGCTTGTGAGTATGGAGAGAGGCTTCCGTGGTTCACCACTGTGCCTGGCTTCTAGTGCCTTCCCTTCTGCGAGCAGCTCGTCCCCTCCAGTCTTTGGTAAACCCACCCCTCTGCCTAGTCGTTAGGAGCCTGTCCCCTGGCGAAACTGCGCCTTCCTTTGTGGGTCCAGAGAGGGCACCGAGGCTGCCCAGCCGCTGGGCTATTGCTCGCTTACCTGGGCACAGAAGGAACACAGGATTCCCGCACTGGGGACAGTCAGCTCCGGGTGGCAGCCTGCCGAGGAGGCACCGCACGGGGCAGGCGGAGGCAGGGGAGTGAGGCTGAGGGAGGAAATGGCTATCCGCCCCAGAGTGTGTGTCTGTGTGTGTGTGTGTGTCTATGTCTGTGTGTGTTCAGGGGTGGGGTTGGGGGAGGCGGGGACAGCCAGAGGGTGAGTCGCCCCAGTGGTATTCTGTAATAGTCGTCTCCATCAGTGAGAAAGGGACAAAATTGCTGGCAGCCCCTGCCCCCCTCCCCTTCCCCCCGGAGATTTTGCAGGAGCCCCGGGTCCCTGCAAGCGCAGGTGGGGGAATGGGAGCGTGCCTCTGGGGCTGCGTTTGAGGGCGACCGCTGTGTAGGAGAGGTCCGCGAGGGAGAGGACATCTCATGCATGGGTCCACTGTCCTGGGGTGCCCTCTCCTGACCCCATAATCCTCAGGCAGGCAGGGTGCAGGCAGTGGGAAGAGCAGAGGCCAGGCTGTCCCCCTGCAGCCCTGGGGAGGGGGGCAAGCCCTTGCCCCTGGTTTTGCCGTCTGCGAGCCAAGCCTCAGCGCCACACCTTCATTCACAGAGTGCCAGGCACACAGTAGATGCTCGGAGAAATCAGTCCTTTTCTCTTCCGGGTAGGGACGGGTAGAGACTGCAGGGCAAGGGCTGGGCAGCTTTTATTTAAAATGCACCCGGAGCCCTGCAACGAGCTAATGGAACTTCACGAGTTTGCATTTAATGGTTCCCCAAGTCTTTGCTGACCAAGTGTCCTAGGGTCAAACTCCGCGTCCTTGCACCTAAGAAGTGCTCAGTAAAACACGTGTAAAAACTCCCATATCAAGGCAAGGGCACCCCCACCCATGGGATTGACTGTACAGGACTCTTCCATTTAGACACAGGCTCCGTCGCAGGGCCTGGCACTTAATAATCTTGCGGGAAGCCTGCGATCCCGAGTGAAGAATGTCTAAAATACTGTGACCTTGTGATGGGGATAATATTTTTCTCTGCAGCCCAAGATGGCAGATCAGTAAACGACTTGATTATCCAAAATATTAGCGCGGGCAGTTCTCCTTTCCTGTAGGTCACGGAGGGCCTGGTCTTCCAAAGACAAGTGCCTGCACCCCTCCCTAAGAAACAGGCAGATGTCTCCTTCCTGCTTTGGGGAAAGTCCCCCCATCCCCACCCACCCCCAGCCCCAACATGCTGGCCCGCGGCCATCCTCCGAGGGCATGCCGGCAGGGTAGTGTGGTGGGTGAGCTCAGGGACTCTGTGGCTGGATCCAGCACTGCCACTCCCAAGCTATGTGACCTTGGGCAAATAACCTCACAGCAGGAAAGTAGGGTTTTTAAGAGGGACTCCTGCACAGCCCCTGGTCAGAGTGCAAGGATTGGTGTGCACAGACTGCTCCTGGGGCTAAGAAAGAATCCCCCCTTCCCTCCTGTAGACACATTTTGACAGGGGAGCATCAGGCTTGAGCCCCTTCCTTCGGGACCTCAGTCCTCCCTTGCCTCCTCCAGGAGGTACCCTTGTGCAGTGAACATCCTGCACAACCTCTCACGGCGGCCCTGCTAAGGGGCTTCTTACCTGAAACCCTGCCTCCTCAGACCTTTCCCCCAACCCCTGTTTCCAATCCTGTAATCACAGTGGTGGCTCCTCCCAACCCTTCCTGAGGACAATTTATGAAAAGTTGCTAAAACAAACAAAAAAGTAGTCCAGATGGGCAGGGCCCTAAGATTTTCTAAAGAAGAAGACAGTGACGTTTGTTCTTGCGGGGGGGGGGGGGGGGGGGGGGGGCCTCGACTGCCCTCCCACAGTGGAGACGGACCTCTCGGCACGTATTCCCCAGTGCCACAGTCCCTCGGCCCCTAGGCGTGGGACGCTGGGGCTGGTGGGGGGGAGGCAAGAGCGTCAGGAACCAGGAGCCAGCGTCTGCCCCTCGGAGAGAGCCTTGGGAGCAGACAGGAACAGAAGGAGCCTTAAGGGGGCTCGCTGGCTGGAAGCAGAGGGCAGGAGCCTCCAGTGACCAGGCGTCAAGAGCTCAGACCAAGTTTATAAATTAGAGGACCCTTAGGGGAGCCCTCCCCAGGGTCGGGCTGGGGTGTTCAGGAGGAGGACGCCAAGACTGCCGATGGGCCTTCACGGAGGGGAGAGTCCCGGGGAGGGTGACTGGGGCCTTTGGGAAGGGCCTAAAACCATACAGACCAGCGACTCTCAGCTGAGTGCACATCGGGACCTCCCAGGGGGGCTGGTCACACCCAGGCTGCTGGGCCTCTCCCCCAGCAGGTCTGGGGTGCAGCCTGGGCATTTGCATTTCCATCAGGTTCCCTGGCAGATCCCCGTGCTGCTGGTTCTGGGGGCACAGAGGACGCTGACCCACTGGAAAGGAGAGTCGGGGTCCTTGGGCCTGGGGTGCTCGGAGCAGGGGGCAGCAGCTCTACCTGGAAGAGAGTGCTTAGCTGAGGGGCTTCCCCCAAGGCCTCCCCTCCCTGCTGTGGGGGTCCGAGGAGAGAGTGAGCCCAGCGCTCGGCTCAGAGCCGGCCGCCGAGTCACGATGCAAAAACCAGCTGCCTCTTACTTAGTTATTTTTAGTACGGTGCGTTTCCATGTCAACCTCTTCCTGACTCCAGATGTTGCACTTGCCTTTTCCAGTCGCATATTTGCCGAAAACCTTATTTTGGAAGCCCATGAAGGCCCTACCATAAGAGGGCACAGGATCCCACAGAATCCCAGGAGCGTCAAGCCCCCTGCTCCAGAGTCGAAGTAGGTTCATCACTTGTTGCCGTCCGCAGTGATGCTGACATGGACGTCAGCGAGGTGTGCCTTGCCAGACAGAACGTGCGGGAGCCAGGGAAGGGAGAGAGCCTTGCTCACGGCTGACGGTGCCTCAGGGGCCCACCTGCAGGGTTTAGAGATTAAGGAGCCTCAGGCCCGGGGAAGCTGGTGTCCCTACCTGAAGAGTGGGGATGTGGCTGCCCAGAGGGACACTTCAGCCTGGCTTCTCTGAGCACTGGGATGAATCCCTGGGGGAGTGGGGGGGCCCATCTTCAGCCCAGCCCTGCCTGTCCAGGGACCCCCCGCCCGCACCCCCCGGGCACAGGCCTGGTCCCTGAAGCACAAGCTTCTCTGTGGCCTGAAACTCGCTGTCACAGCCAGCAAGAGCAGAAGTCGGGTCCATCTCTGCGTCAGCCTCAGCTACCCCAGGCAGGAAGACAAATCGGAGCCTAGCAGACCGCCGCTGGGTTTCTGTGGCCTGTGGGAGCTGTGCAGACCTCACTCGGATCCAGCGCACCGCCCGCGAGTGCCTGCACCTTTCCCCATGTCCCCAGCTTCCCCATCCTCTTCACCTACCCCAGTGCCTTTGCGTGGCTACTACCTGGAATGCCCTTGCCCCTCGCCTGCCCATCCTGCAGGCCCACTTTCCCAGACCCTGAGTGTCTCGGGCTCCCAAGAAGATGTTTAGCACATCACCTGTGTTTAACCAACGGTCCAGGGAGTGGGCCCCAAGGGAAAGTGTCCCCCAGCTTCTCCCCAGTTTCTCCCCAGTTTTCTCCCTCTGCTCCTGCCTTAGGAAGTAGGTTTCTGTTTTTCCTTTCTGACCTTTTTACAGAAGTTAATCAAAGAGGAAGTGAGACGCACAGCAGGAAGCAGGGAGGACCTGCCCTAAGATCCACCAACCTTCTTACTAAGGAGGTCCTGGCAATGCCCACAAACAGCAGAGAGGCAATGTGACAGGACCTTGTCTTTCCAGCCTGGAGAGGCCCCGTCCTCCCGTGACACCCTCCTTCTGTCCCTGACCCCCATGAGCAGGTGAGACAGGGCGGAGAACTCACTTAGTGAGCCCTTCAGGCTCACGGCACCCCAGCTAGGTTGATCTTGTTCTTAATTCCATTCTATAGATTAAGAAATTTGAAACCCCATTTTATTTTTTTTTAAGATTTTATTTATTTATTTGTCAGAGAGAGAGAGAGAGCAGCAGGCAGAGGGAGAAGCAGGCTCCCCGCTGAGCAGGGAGCCAGATGTGAGACTCGATCCCAGGACCCTGGGATCATGACCTGAGCTGAAGGCAGACGCTTAACCGTCTGAGCCACCCAGGCGTCCCAGAAGCCCCATTTTAAAAAGATAAAAAAGAAATTTAAAAGGTTGGAGATGAACAAACAGGTTTAGAAAGAGGTGAAGTGGGAAGCCAAGACCCCAAGTCAGGTCACTCTGATTTGACCCTCTTTCCTCAGCAGTGAAAACAATCTGTGGCTTTTATTGCTCTTGCGTCCAAGCGATGCAGACTCTCTCCATGCCGTCCGTGGGTCCCCTTATTCATCTTCACAGCAAGCCTACAAGTTAGGCACTGTTACTGGCCCCATTATACAGATGAGAAAATCGAGTCAGTGAGTGGGTAAGTGATTTTTCTAAGGTCTCTGGTGGTGGAGTGGGGGAGCCGGCGTCCTTTCCAGGCTGGTGCCTGTGGGATTTTGCAAGAACTGGAATCATAACCAAGGGCTCAGGGCTCCGCCTCTCGGGCCAATTTAGCACAACTTTTCTCAAGGGCATCCTTCTGCCCTTAGCGATGAGGAAGTTCCCTTGCTCTTTTCCTGCCTGTCCAGGGCCTTGGGAGACACCCTGCCGTCATGCACATGGACCTCTCTGTGTATCTCATTCCATCCCCACCATCATCATGCCCATCCTTGCTTTACAGAGGGGAGAGGTCCTTTCGCCCCTGAGCAGCAAGTGCAGGATAGAATCCAGGCTCTCAGCTCCTCCGGCCGGGGCTCTCTCCACCATCTGAACTGTCCCCCCTTCCCCTCGGGGACAGCTCTCTGTTACAGCAGGAGGCAAACACATGTGGAGGGAATGATGGAGCAGGGAAACCACCACCCCTGGGTGAAGGTTTGCTGAGGGGGAGCAGGACAGTCGCATACAGGAGTCTCCAAGGGTCTCCCCATCAAGGACTTCCCATGTCCGAAGAGAAATAGTAACTTAGCAGCAGACTGGGCTCTTCCTGCCTGGGATGGGTTGAATGGTGCCCCCCATTCGTATGCAGGAGCCCGAACCCCCAGCACCACCAAATGCGGCTGTATCTGTAGGCAGGGCCTTTAAGGGGTGATTACATTACAGTGAGCCTGTAAGGATGGGCTCTAATCCAAGCTGACCGGTGTCCTTACAAGAAGAGAAAACATGGACCCACAGAGCCAGGGGAGATGTGCACACAGAGGAAAGACCACGTGAGGACACAGGGAGAAGGTGGCCATCTCAAGCCAAGGAGAGCAGCTGCAGAAGAAACCAAACCTGCTCACACCTTGACCTTGGACTTCCAGCCTCCAGAGCTGTGAGAAAATAAATGTCTGTGGTTGAAGCCACCTGTGTGGCTATGCTGTTTTTCTTACAGCAGCCCAGCAAATTAATGCACCTGCCAAAAGGGCATCACCTGAATCGAATCAAGAAGAAACACCAGGTCAACCCGCGTGAGGACCATTCTGTCAAGTTACTGGCCTCTGCTCCTCAAAACATCAAGGGTACGAGGAACAAAGACCGATAGAGGGACGGTCCCAGGCTGGAGGAGCTCAAGAAGCCTGCTCTTGGTCTCACACTGGATCCTGGTCTAGGAAAAAAACACTTTTCTCCTTTGCTGTAAAAGTCATGAATAGGACCGTTGGTAAATTGAGTAAGGTTTGTAAATTGGGCATTTGTGTTATACCAATGTTGATTTCCTGGTTTTGATCATTTTACTTGTATTTTAGGAAGTACACACTGCAGTATTCGGGGGTAAAAGGAGAACCATCTGCATGCGGCTCTCAAATGTTATGGAAGAGAGTGTGGATGTGGGCGTCTGTGGACATAGGGAGAGCGAAAGAGCGAAAACAAATGTAATTGAACAAAATTCAATCGAGTACATTTTAAACATCCTACTGGCTTTATGAATCAGGCAGCGTCCCTGCAGATAGGAAGGCGCTCAGAGGAGCTATCCAGAAAGACTTAATAGGCAGAAGGGAGCGAGAACAAGGAACTTATACAAGTAAAAATGGGGGTTGGCTCATTGCAAGGTCACTTTCCTTTAGAGGATGGAAAGGGTCTGTTGGTCAGATTATTGGCTAAGGCTAATCAGGCCATTCCTTTTTTTTTTTTTTTTTTTGGCTGGTTCAAGATTCCATTTCTGGAAGAGCCAAAACTGCAATTAAGTCTTGGTTTGATGACATGGGACTTAGCATAAATGATGCTATTTTGGGGCCTGTTGCCTTGTTTTTAACAACAGTTAATATGTGAGAGATCTGGGTGAAGGGTGTAGGGAAATTATTTTCGGTAAGTCTAAAATTATTTCAAAAGAAAAAGTTTAAAGCCTTCCATCGTCCTTTAGGAAAAACCCACCTCACCAGCCCTCCCCCCTCCAGGGACCCCAGTCGCCTGAAATCCACTGTTAGCAGCCCTATGCCTTTATCGCCCCAAATTCCCTCTGCCTTAACACGATACCCCCACCCCTACCCTCTGTGCCCCCCATGCTTCCGCCACCCCCACCCTGGCCCCGTGCCTCAACTTGCCCTGCCCCCAGGGAGACCCTCCAAGCTCCCCCCACCTACGCTGTAGTCATGGTGAAGTTCAAGCGCTAAATCATTACCACGTGGGACTTGTCACACCCATTCTTTGTCACGTGCGTCTTTCTGTCCACCCTGCGAGCACTCTCCCCAGTTCACTAGCAGGGAAATGAATCCCAGAAAGCGAAATGTCCCGGCCACGGCTAGAAAGAGGAAGAGGTAGGGGTTGGGTTGGAGCCAGACTCTTGACTGAGCCACACGCCACCCAGCTGCGGCGGCTGACACTCCGTGGCGTTCGCTGGCGGAGCTGGACCCTGCCAGGCACCCCCCACAGGAGGCCGGCGGTAACGAGGCCTTGGGCGAGGCCTTGGGGCTGCCTGGCCCACGGGAAGCGCTGCTGCCTGTGAGCCAGGCTTCTTGTGGTTGTTAATGGACTTTATTTCTCAGAATGGTTCCAGATTTAGCACAGAGGTCCCATGGGCCCCGCACCCTGTGTCCGTAGGGTGACCCTCTCACATTTGGGCAGTAGGTTTATTACAGTTAATGAACCCCTGTTGATCCACTGTTATGAACCTAAGTCCGTTTTCTTAGCTTTTACCTCCAGTCCTTGTTCTGCTCCAGGGTCCCATCTGGGAGGCCACAGTCCGTTTCTTGTCCGTTCTTGTGATTTGTCACTGGTGACAGCCATGCCCCGTTAATCGCCCTGATCGTCAGGAGGGCCCCGTGAGGGGCTTCCAGTCTGTCTGCTGGCCTGTCACCCCATCTGTCTGCCCACTCTCAGGGCAGGGGCAGCATCTCGACCTCTGGGGTCTGCTTAGGCCCCCCCCCCCCGAAAGCCCTGTTACCTGACCAGGCCCGCTGCCCACCCCCCATGGCCCCTGCAGCTTCTGGTGGCCCCAAGGCCTCGGTGCAGGCAGGAGGCCCTGGAGAGCCAGCCTGGACAGGGAGGGGACGACGAGGGACTTGGAACCCGCCCTTCGGCCCCCCTGCAGCCACCTGTACCAGAAGCTTCCCTCCTTTCCACCTCCCAACCAGGATCACCTGGCTGAGCCCCGCAGAGCTGGCCTCAAGGCCCAGCTGTAAGGCGGGAAGTCAGGGTGAGGGGCTGCTCTGGGGCAGCCCGTCAGGGTCCCTGGCTGGGAGGGGCCTTCCCTGGCCTTCAGGGCGGGAATTTCACCAGAGCCCCTGGTGGCCAGGCAGGGCTCCTCCAGGTGGGCGCCCTTTGCCCCTCAAAGTTCCCACTTGCCACCTCCCCCATATAAGTCCTGGGCCTCACCTGGGCGGGCGGGGGCTTGTGGAGGTTGCTGTGGTTTGTGTGACGGCAGGAGCCTCGGCCGGGGTAGGTGAGTGTGGCCGAACCGTGGTCCCCACTTCCCGGGGCTGCAGTGGCGGGCGGGGACCCTTCCCCTGCAGCAGGAACAAGAGGAGAGGCCTCTTGGCCCCCGCTCCCTCACCACGCTGGGGAGGGGGGAGCGGGAGGGAGGGTAGTTGCCATTCTCCGTTTCCCTGGTCACCCAGGGAAGTGTGCACAGGCCCTCTTGCTGAGATGCGGTCTTGATTCATGGGGCCCAGGCTCCGCATCTGTGACCGAGCGAGCGAGCTCAGCTGACGCCCAGGCGACTGGCCCACAGACCGCTCTGAGTGGCAGGGCCCTGGTGGGCCTGGCCTGGTGTGGAGAAAGGTTGGCGGGGGTTCAAAGGAGGATTTGAATCTGCAGCTTCTAAGCTCTGTGTTCTTGAAAAACTTACCTGATCTCTCTGAACCCATTTCCTTATCTGTAAGATGGGAATGAAGACCCCCCCAACCTTGCCCCGTGCACTGAACAGGAGTCCCGGGGGCATGCCTGCACCCGGGGAGCGCCCTGGTGCTCTGGGCTGACAAGAGGGGGTGCACCCCTAGCATGCGTCCCCCAATGACTGCAACAACCGGTTAACCTGGCACATAACCTACAACATGCCAGGTTCCCCTCATTCCGCCCCTCATCGTGTGCACCTGGCAAAGCTCCCGCCCGGCACCTCAGCAGCGTCCTCCACAGAATGTGCGGAGCCGAGGTTACGGCAACAGGTGGAGAATACCCAGCCCGGTGCCTGAGATTCTCCTAACCTTTGCGCCCCCCCCCCCATATCTTCATTCCTGCTTGCTGTTGTGTGCTGTTAACCAGGAACCGTGGCTGGAAAGGTCAAAGACCAGCTAAAGCTATTCCCTTACAGACCGTAAGCTGGTAGCAAAGCTAAGGCTAAAGCTGGGGGCTCCCACTCCCGAGTGTGGTTTTCTCAGCAGATGCCAACAGCCTCTGGCTTCACCCTTAAACGTTGTTTGTTTGTTTGTTTGTTTTTAAGATTTTATTTATTGCCACAGAAGGAGAACACAAGCAGAGGCGGATGGAGAGGAAGATGCAGGCTCCCAGCTGAGCAGGGAGCCCGATGTGGGGCTCGATTTCAGGACCCTGGGATCATGACCTGAGCCAAAGGCAGATGCTTAACTGAGCCCCCCAAGTGCCCCTCACCCTTAAACATCTCTGATGCTTCCCTTCCCTCTTTCTCTCCCCTGCCCCAGATGAATTTGGGAACCGGTTTGAGGTAAACAACTGCTCTGCTTGTTACCACTGGGTCAGCACCAAGCCCCGGGCACCTGCTGTCTTCTCTGTGGGTTACAAAGGCTGCCACGTGCTGGAGAAGGTGGGGACCGCTCCTGCTCCAGGCCCACAGTGGGGTGGGGGCTGGCGGGTGGGCACAGCTTGGAGTCAGCTGGACCTCACACAGCCTCAGGCTGGAGAGGGAGCTCACCACCAATCGCTGTGCTTGTCACACCTGCCTTTGGGCTGGTGGGTGGTGGGTGAGGGGGGCTAGGTCCTGGGACCAGCCCACAGATCCGCTCCCTGCCTGACCCCCCCACACCTCCGCCTGGGATGCTGGGCGGCCTCCCCTCGCTGCCTCCCTCACCCCCCCGCCATCTCCCTCTCTCTCACCTGCAGGATGGGCGCTCCCACCTGAGGGTGCTCATCGAAGCCATGCTGCCCGATGGTCGAGTTGATGCAACACAAGATGTCACTCTGATTTGTCCTAAACCTGGCCACGCCTGGACTCCGACTCCCATCCGGCACTACCCATGGGCTTCTCCCTTCCCAGTCCTCAGGCCCGGCCCCTCCGCCCCATCCCAGAGCACGGCTTTGTCTGTGCAACCCCTGCCTTGCCGTCCCTCGGACCTGGACCCACCACCCATCCCAGGTTAAACCCCAGTGGGGCACCCTGGAACACCGGGGGGTGGACGAGCCACCTTACCCAGGTATGTAGGACTCTGGACAGCCTGATCGCCCTTGACTGGGCTCAGGAAGCCAACTCCCTCCATTGCCCTGGAAGTCTGCTGCCCGGCATGGCCCTTTCTCACGTCCTCACCGCTCTGTCCCATCCCCAGGTGTGCGTCTGACTCCGGGGCGGTGCCAGGTGTCCTCCAGACCCATCCCCTGTGGAGTGAGAAGTTCAGAGGAAGCCTGTCTGCAGGCGGGCTGCTGCTTTGACAACAGCGGAGAGGTTCCCTGTTACTATGGCAACACAGGTAGAGCTCTCCACACCTGAATCCCGAAGCGCCAGGAGGGCTTCCTCCCCCCTGCCCCCCTTCCCCCAGCGCTGCAGCTCATCCCACCCTGTTCCTAGGAGAGCCTGAGCCCCAGAATGCCTGCAGAAGGGACCTTTAGATGGGGTGCCCGTACAGCCCAGCTTGCTGATAACCATCGTTCCAGGGAAGTAGTAATAGTTGTTTTTGTTCATTTGTTTTAAGATTTTGAGAGCGAGAGAGCATGAGCAGGGGGGAAGGGTCAGACAGAGAAGCAGGCTCCCCGCTGAGCAGGGAGCCTGACACGCGGGGCTGGGTCCCAGACCCTGGGATCATGACCTGAGCCAAAGGCAGACGTTTAACCGACTGAGCCACCCAGGTGCCCCATAATAGATCTGTCTTTACATGTACCCCTACCTTTCGGTCTAGAACATCCCAGTTTAAGTTTACTTTTTTTTAAGTAATCTCTACACCCAATGTGGGACTCGAACTCACAACCCCAAGATCAAGAGTCCCATGTTCTTCCAACTGAGCCAGCCCAGTACCCCTGGGACAGCCCAGCTGAGAGATAAACTCAGTGGTGCTTCTACTTCTGTAGTTTCTTTTGTTGTCATGCAGGAGAAAATCTGGGCCCTTCGAGGGGGTTACTCGAGCTAACACTGGCACAAAGAGAGTAAGAGAATCCAGGTCTCCCGAGTCCCAGGGCAACACTTAAATACTGTCACCCAGGCCACCCCCCATGTCCATGCGGCACGGACAGTAACCTCAGGGGCCTGACTGGTCTCTTTGATCCACCTTTGTCCCAGCAACTGTCCAGTGCTTCAGAAATGGCCACTGTGTCCTGGTGGTGTCCCGAGAAACAGCCTTGGCACATGGGATCACACTGGCCAACATCCACATGGCCTGTGCCACCACCAGCTGCTCCCCAGCCCAGGAGACCGGGTCCTTCGTGGTCTTTCGCTGCCCGTTCTCCCACTGTGGGACCACGGTCCAGGTAGGAGTGGGGCCACGGGCGGGTGCCCAGGACCGCCCCCTGGGAGGGCTCACCCAGCTGTGACCCCCACAGGTGGCCGGCAACCAGCTCATCTATGAGAATCAGCTGGTGTCTGACTTTGAGGCCCAAACGGGGCCACAGGGCTCCATCACGCGGGATGGTACCTTCTGGTGAGGGGGAGCCTTTCTGGAACAGGCTGGGCTGTGGGCTTGGGTGTGAAGGGGGCACAGATGAGCTTAGGACAGGCTTTGGAGCCATCTGGGTTCATGTCCAAACTCTGTTCCCTGCTGTGTGATCTCAGGAGAGCCTCTGGGCTCTTCAGGGCCTTCCCTACCAGGCAGGGAGGATGGCCCTCGGTCAGGGCTGATGGGAGCCTTAACTGGGGTCTGCCGGCACCGGACAGAACCACTATGGTGCGCGGGCAGGCCGGGGTCCTCGGGAGCGCTGGCCTTCATCCCTCCAAGAACTAAACTCAGAAACTAAGCCTCCAGCACCCGCACTGAGGCCCCTGGAGAAGGCGGAGGCCGGGAGTGTGGTTGTTGCTGCCTCTTCCTTTCAGAGGTCACGAAGCCACAGATGAGGCAGGAGATACCCGGGAGCGGGAGCTCTCTGAGGGGCTGCTGGCGGCAGGAGCTCACGGGGGGCCTCTGGTTGAAGGGGCCCCTGGGACCCGCGGACTCCGGTGGCAGAACCACCCTAGGTGCCTAGGACACCAGTGGGGGTGCCCTGAGGGCAGCTGTGCTTCTACCCGCTCCCTTTGAAGTGCAGGGGCCCCAGCGCCAGCCTCCGCCTGGGCGCCCTGTCAGAGCTAATACATTTGGGTACAAAATTCCACGCTTGGCCCCAAGTGGATGCCCAGGGGTCTTTCTCCCCACCTTACATGCCACAAGGGCTGGGGCAGGCTGCTTGTGTGCGGGTCCAAATGTCTTTTGCTTTAAAATTCTAAGTACCTACAGGCCAGAGGGTGGAGGGATAGGTCCGCTGTGCTTTAGACCCTGGGATTTAGGAGCTGGGGGAGCTAGCCAGAATTCAGGGCTCCAGGGACTCCCAGAGGAAGGGAGCAGTGAGGGGAAATGGCTAGAGCCCATAGGAGTAAGCAGGTGGCTCCTCAGACAAGGCCTTCCGCTCAGGCTGGAATCCCCAATGCCTGTGAGCACCTAGTTTGTGCCAGGCCCAGTCTCCAGCTGCAGGACATCTTCCCCAGGGATGCCCTGCCCAGGCGGGAATGCTCCCTCTCCGAGGTAAAGGGAGGGCCCTTCTGGAGGTAAAGGTGGACGGAGTAAGATGGGGTCGGCTTCCCTTGCAGAACACAGGGTGCCGGGCATGGGCCCCCACTAAGAGTGTGTGGTGTCACTTAGGCCAGCAAGAGACCCCAGTCCCAGTGGCCCACCGTCTACCACTGCGAGGACCATGACAACACTGGGGGGCTGTCTGGGGCCAGCTTGAGCTGTCCTGGGCAGATGAGCAGGCAGGACTCAGGTCCCCCTGGTGCGTGCTCGGTGGCGTCCGGCTGCCGGGCTGGACCGTGCCCTGCTTGCTGCATCTGTGTAGTTGGTGTCTGGTTTGCTAAGCGAGCTGGCCTCCATGACACTGTGTCCTCTCCCCTGCATGCTCTTGCACCTGACCTCAGGCTTCACGTGTGCTGCGTCTTCAACACTGGTGATTTCCTGCCACTCTGGGCGTCCATCTTCCTGCCGCCCTCGCCAGCCCCATGACCCAGTCCGGCCCCCTGCGGCTCCAGCTTCGGATCGCCAAGGGCACGGGGTCCCTGGGCCTTCTCTTCCTGCCCTGCGTCCCCCCACACAGCCCACCGAGGCTCACGAGCCCCTTGCCCCGCAGATGAGACTTTCCGCTCCTACTATGGGGAGGGGGACTACCCCCTCGTGAGGCTGCTGCGCGAGCCTGTTCCGGTGGAGGTCTGGCTCCTGCAGAGGACAGACCCCAGTCTGGCCCTGCTGCTGCACAGAGCCAGGCCGCCCCCGGCGCCAGCACCCTGCAGCAGCCTCAGTGGCCCCTCCCGTCCGACAGGTGAGTGGCAGTCGGGGCTGCAGCTGCCCCAGGGGCTCCCCCCACCTGCCGCCCCTATCCCTCTGCGGCCTCCTTCCTTCCTTCTCAGGTGTCCTTTCGACGGTGACAGCTACAGGTCCCGACTGGTAGCCTTGGATGGGGCAGAGCTGTCCTTCCCATCCCACTACCAGCGCTTCATCGTCCACCTTCGCCCTCCTGGACCCCGGCTCCCAGAGGCCCCTCCGGGGATGGGGAAGAAGCGCCGCGTGCCTCTTCATGCCCGCTCCCCCTCTGTTCAGTATAAGCTAGTCCCCTAGGCGCTCCAGCACCCTGCGAGCTAGAGGTCCCAGACGGGGCTTTGTGGCGGGTGATCAGCCCAGAGGCGACCACAAAGCTTCAAGAGGGAGGAAGGAAGGGAGATGCCCCAACCCTATATCTAGACCCTGGTCACAATGTTCTAGAGTGGCTTTGCTTCTGACTCTAGAAATAGCACGTTCAACGTAAATCTGCTTTGAATATTTATAACCGAGCAGCTTCTCTGGTAGGTAAATGCATAAACTTTGGGTATGTATTTAGGGTTTGTTGTTGTTTTTTTTTAAGATTTTATTTATTTGAGAGAGAGCACGAGAGGGAAGAGGGTCAGAGGGAGAAGCAGACTCTCCGTGGAGCAGGGAGCCCGATGTGGCACTCGATCCTGGGACTCCGGGATCATGACCTGAGCCGAAGGCAGACGCTTAACCAACTGAGCCAGCCAGGTGCCCCTATATTTAGGTTTTCTACAGAACACACAAATTGCCCCCATAGGCCACAGGCTACCGTATAGCTTGTTCTGCTGAGCGGTGCCCACCTCTCACATTGCTACACACAGGCCTCTGTGTATGTAAGGAGCTGCGTGTTCGTGCACCAGATGTGGACAGACTTCACTGGCTAGCCCTGTTAGGGTGGCTTAATTCTGTCTCTACTGTGTGCCTCTCCTGGAGCCAAGAGACCCTCACCTGCTGGATGAAGATGCATCTGTTAGTTGGGCCTCCAGGGGCTGGTTCAACTCCATCCACGCCTCCTGCTTCTACTCCTTCTGGGAGCTGTCCCTGGCCTTGTTTCTGGAAGCAAGCGTGCCCTGTCCCCCACTTTGGCCCCCCCGGTCACTGGGGCATCTGCCCCTGCCGCCTGGTGAAGTGCCCCTCCTCAGAAGCCAGCACTCCCCGGGGGCGGGGGGGCCTCTGCAGTCAGGCGAGCATTGGTGGAACAGCCAAGGGGTGGGGCTTGGTCATGTGCAGCATTGCCTGCCTGCAAGAAACTCCCCTGCAGACTTGGGCCGCAGAGAAAGAGGAAGGCACACCTGCGGCTCTGACCCTCAGCAGGAGGGGCTGCAGTCTTGGTCTTGGTCCACCGGGCCAGACCTCCATCTGCCTGCCTGCCTGGCAGCAATGTGGACTTGGCCTGGGTCCTGGACCCTGGGTCCCTGCCCTGGTGCTTCCTACTGTGGGTCTGAGCCAGCCCCATGCCCTGGCCTTCTCTCTTCCCACCAGGTTTACTTCTTCTGCAGCGTCTCTGCCTGCTCCCCTTCGGGGCTGGGGACGTGCCCCACTGTGTGCAGCTCTGGGCCTGCGAGTGAGTCTGGGCTGGGACCCTGGGGAGGAGGAGGGGACGGGGGCGGGGAGAGGCTTCATTCTTATGTCCACAGGCCTGTTCCTGGCTTCCGGGCAACCAGGGGCTGGAGAGCAGGCTAGACGCCACTCCTCTCCTGCACAGGACAGCGACGATCCTACGCTCCCCACAGCAAAGCTGCCAGGCCCCAGAACCTCATGAGCTCTCCAGGGCCAGTGGGCTTTGAGGATTCTTCCAGGCAGGAGCCTCTGCCGGGGCCCACAGGTACCAGGGCTGTGGACCGGCCCTCAGGCCTTGGCCCCCGTGTGTTGCCAGGGGACGCTCGGCCATAGTATGGGCAGGAGATGGTGTAACAGCAGTCAGCAGGGAACTAAGCAAAGAGAGGCAGTCCACCTTCTGTGTGGACAGGCAGCTCTGCTGGGCGTGTTCACAAAGGTCCGGGGGACGGAGACCGTTTGGAGGGGCCACGTTCAGCCCTGCAAGCCTTCAAACCTCTTTCCGGCAGGCTCCCCCGGGAACGCCAACCCGGGGCCTCTCCTCTGGGTGGTCCTGCTGGTGGCTGTTGCCCTGGTCCTGGGGGTCGGTGTTTTCATGCGCCTGACCCGAGCCCAGCGCAGGAGTTCCAGTGAAGGCAACGGAGGGTGAAGGGGCTCAATAAACCGCCCTCTCAGGCCTACTGAGCATGGGTGGAAAGCTGTTTGTGGCGACTAGAATGATTTCGTCTTCGAAGGGTTTTCCTTAGCCTCGTCCTGTCCTTTGAGAAGCGTGGCCTCTTCTATGGGTAGTACGTGCCACACTCCGGGTAGAGTCCGGTGTCTTCCAAGACTGAACTTGGGAGACTTTGCCTCTCAGCAAGGAGAGCTGGCATTCCAGAGAAAACCAGGCAAGCTGCTCAGCTGCCCTCGTGGCTCAGGGGAGCCCAGATTTCCTGAGGCCGAAAGAGCTCTTCAGTCCTGCTCTGAGCCTCCCAGCTTCCCGCTAAAGGATGCTGGGCTACTGCTCTCAGCCCCAGTCCCCCCTTCCCCTCCCTCGCCCCCCAGGACTAGGCCCTGCCCCGGTGGGCAGAGCAGCCCGTTGGCCTTGATGCTGGCTGCCACAGTGGGCACGGCCACCAGACAGGTCGATTGACGGGCTGCTGACCTTTGTTTGCCCATGTAGGACCTGGGCCCTCACCTCGGACTTGGCAGCAAAGACCTTTCCAGACTGACATGTAGATCTAGCAGTTGGAAGGGGTGAGAGGTGGGAGTAGGGTTCAGCCTCTGATGAAGAGATAGAATAATCTGGTAGGGGGGTCAAAATCTGGCCTTCGACTTTTTCTGAAGGTCTTTGGTAGGCATGAGCTGTGAGAGGAAGCGGAGGCACTCAAGTCAGGCCAGTGGCCTTGACACTGGGCAGGGACTCCTCCGCTCTGGCCTACTCCCTCTTTTCTGTCTTTAGGATACCGGTCATCCCCTGAGAGTCCCAAGCCAGGCTGCTTCATTACAACCCTGTTTCTGGCTCTTAACTAGCTGTGTGATGTTGAGTTACTCAACTTCCCTAGGCCTGTTTCCTCATCTGTAAAATGGGGAGAATACCCATCCCCACAGGGGTGTTAGAGAAAATTAACAGCTAAGAATCTTGGGGCCGCTGGGTGGCTCAGTCGTTAAGCGTCTGCCTTCAGCTCAGGTCATGATCCCAGGGTCCTGGGATCGAGCCCCGCATCGGGCTCCCTGCTCTGCAGGAATCCTGCTTCTCCCTCTTCCACTCCCCCTGCTTGTGTTCCCTCTCTCGCTGTGTCTCTCTGTCAAATAAATAAATAAAATCTTAAAAAAAAAAAAGATAAGAATCCTTAGAATGGTACCTAGCTAGCACTCAGTAAATGTTGACTGTTATTAGAAATTTTTTCTCCTGCCCCAAACTTAATGCTTACTTTTTTTTTTCTTTTTTTAATATGAAGGCCAGTTTATAGCCCAGATGAGGAGGGGTAGGGGGAAACGCCACCCCTCAGGCTTTTGCAGCTGGAGGTGGCAGAATAGAACACTCTGGCCAGAAGATCCAGACACTTGCTATGGAAGTTAGCTGCGTAGCTTCCCTTATCAGGGCCCATCTTCCCATCTGTGACTGGGGATGGCCAGTCCTGTCCACCTTCCTGGCCTGTGCAGGGGGCAACAGGATGTATTCCTCAGGGCTGGTGTGAGAGCATGAGGATTCTTAGCTTGGTGTTGGCTGGAGGAGCCAGGCTGACTTGCTCTTAAAGGGGTCAGGGAGCTGGCAGTTCTACCCGCCACCCCCCCCACCTCTGACTTCCTCTTCTCACCACTGCCTTCAGCATCGAAGCTCATGTAAGCACTTCAAACTACGTGGAAGGGTAGTTCTGTGAATCACACCAACGCTGTGTTTAAAAGCATGATTCTGTAGATACCAAATGGAATCACATTATGTAACAGATATATCTCTCTGGGGTATTTTTTACCACAAAGGTAGACATCTTGTATTATTTCCTATCACTTTTAATAGATGCCTTGTCTTCCATGTTGTGGTTAAACTGTGATATATTTTATTTCCTTTGATGGAAACCAAATCTATTACTCATGCTGAACACTGGTTATCCTCACTTAAGCATGTAATTCTTTGTATATTATTTTCTCAGAAGAAGTTCTTAGATAGAAGGGGCACAGCTTTTGACCGGGCAGCCCTGTCAGGCTCTGTGGGGACACGGGGGTGCCGGTGCCCCCACAGATCAGCATCGTGCTAAAGCTTTGCCACCCGAGCATCCTCAGCCAAATAGCATTGCTGATCTAAACTGTACCTCTTTGGGGGCGCCTGGCTGGCTCAGTCGGTGGGGCATGTGACTCGATCTCAGGAGTGTGAGTTCGAGCCCCACTTTGGGTGTAGAGATTAATTAAAATCTTAAATATACTTTCTCAAAAAAAATGGTTTTTGTTTTTTTAATTTTTTTATTGTTATGTTAATCCCCATACATTACATCATTAGTTTTAGATGTAGTGTTCCATGATTCATTGTTTGTGCATAACACCCAGTGCTCCATGCAGAATGTGCCCTCCTCAATACCCATCACCAGGCTAACCCATCCTCCAACCCCCCTCCCCTCTAGAACCCTCAGTTTGTTTTTCAGAGTCCATCGTCTCTCATGGTTCGTTTACCCCCTCCAAGTTCCCCCCCTTCATTCTTCCCCTTCTGCTATCTTCTTTTTTTTTTTTCTTAACATATATGCATTATTTGTTTCAGAGGTACAGATCTGAGATTCAACAGTCTTGCAAAATTCACAGCGCTTACCAGAGCACATACCCTCCCCAGTGTCTATCACCCAGTCACCCCATCCCTCCCACCCCACCCCCCACTCCAGCAACCCTGTTTGTTTCCTGAGATTAAGAATTCCTCATATCAGTGAGGTCATATGATACATGTCTTTCTCTGTTTGACTTATTTCGCTCAACATAATACCCGTCGTTGCAAATGGCAAGATCTCATTCCTTTTGATGGCTGCATAATATTCCATTGTATATATACATACCACTTCTTCTTTATCCATTCATCTGTCGATGGATATCTTGGCTCTTTCCACAGTTTGGCTATTGTGGACATTGCTGCTATAAACATCGGGGTGCACGTACCCTTTCGGATCCCTACTTTTGTATCTTTGGGGTAAATACCCAGTAGTGCAATTGCTGGGTCATAGGGTAGCTCTATTTTCAACTTTTTGAGGAACCTCCATACTGTTTTCCAGAGTGGCTGCACCAGCTTATATTCCCACCAAAAGTGTAGGAGGGTTCCCCTTTCTCCGCACCCCGCCAACATCTGTCATTTCCTGACTTGTTAATTTTAGCCATTCTGACTGGTGTGAGGTGGTATCTCATTGAGGTTTCGATTTGGATTTCCCTGATGCCGAGCGATATTGAGCACTTTTTCATGTGTCTGTTGGCCATTTGGATGTCTTCTTTGGAAAAATCTCTGTTCGTGTCTTCTGCCCATTTCTTGATTGGATTCTTTGTTCTTTGGGTGTTGAGTTTGATAAGTTCTTTATAGATTTTGGATACTAGCCCTTTATCTGATATGTCATTTGCAAATATTTTCTCCCATTCTGTGGTTGTCTTTTGGTTTTGTTGACTGTTTCCTTTGCTTTGCAAAAGCTTTTTATCTTGATGAAGTCCCAATAGTTCACTTTTGCCCTTGCTTCCCTTGCCTTTGGCGATGTTTCTAGGAAGAAGTTGCTGCGGCTGAGGTTGAAGAGGTTGCTGCCTGTGTTCTCCTTTAGGATTTTGATGGACTCCTGTCTCACATTGAGGTCTTTCAACCATTAGGAGTCTATTTTTGTGTGTGGTGTAAGGAAATGGTCCAGTTTCATTCTTCTGCATGTGGCTATCCAATTTTCCCAACACCATTTGTTGAAGAGACTCTTTTTTCCATTGAACATTCTTTCCTGCTTTGGCAAAAATTAGTTGACCATAGAGTTGAGGGTCCATTTCTGGGCTCTCTATTCTGTTCCATTGATCTATGTGTCTGTTTTTGTGCCAGTACCATACTGTCTTGATGATGACAGCTTTGTAATAGAGCCAGAAGTCCGGAATTGTGATGCTGCCGGCTTTGCTTTTCTTTTTCAACATTCCTCTGGCTATGCAGGGTCTTTTCTGGTTCCATACAAATTTTAGGATTATTTGTTCCATTTCTTTGAAAAAAGTGGATGGTATTTTGATGGGGATTGCATTGAATGTGTAGATTGCTCTAGGTAGCATTGACATCTTCACAATATTTGTTCTTCCAATCCATGAGCATGGAACGTTTTTCCATTTCTTTGTGTCTTCCTCAGTTTCTTTCATGAGTATTTTATAGTTTTCTGAGTACAGATCCTTTGCCTCTTTGGTTAGATTTATTCCTAGGTATCTTATGGTTTTGGGTGCAATTGTAAATGGGATTGACTCCTTAATTTCTCTTTCTTCTGCCTTGTTGTTGGTGTATAGGAATGCCACTGACTTCTGTGCATTGATTTTATATCCTGCCACTTTACTGAATTCCTCTATGAATTCTAGCAGTTTTGGGGTGGAGTCCTTGGAGTTTTCCACATAAAGTATCATATCATCTGCAAAGAGTGAGAGTTTGACTTCTTCTTTGCCAATATGGATGCCTTTGATTTCTTTTTGTTGTCTGATTGCTGTGGCTAGGACTTCTAATACTATGTTGAATAGCAGTGGTGATAGTGGACATCCCTGCCACGTTCCTGACCTTAGGGGGAAAGCTCTCAGTTTTTCCCCATTGAGAATGATATTCGCTGTAGGTTTTTCATAGATGGCTTTTATGATATTGAGGTATGTACCCTCTATGCCTATACTCTGAAGAGTTTTGATCAAGAAAGGATGCTGTACTTTGTCAAAAGCTTTTTCTGCATCTATTGAGAGGATCATATGATTCTTGTTATTTCTTTTGTTAATGTATTGTATCACGTTGATTAATTTGCGAATGTTGAACCAACCTTGCAGGCCAGGGATAAATCCCACTTGGTCGTGGTGAATAATCCTTTTAATGTACTGTTGGATCCTATTGGCTAGTATTTTGGTGAGAATTTTTGCATCCATGTTCATCAGGGATATTGGTCTGTAATTCTCCTTTTTGATGGGGCCTTTGTCTGGTTTTGGGATCAAGGTAATGGTGGCCTCATAAAATGAGTTTGGAAGTTTTCCTTCCATTTCTATTTTTTGGAACAGTTTCAGAAGAATAGGTATTAATTCTTCTTGAAATGTTTGGTAGAATTCCCCTGGGAAGCCATTTGGCCCTGGGCTTTTGTTTGTTGGGAGATTTTTGATGACTGCTTCAATTTCCTTAGTGGTTATAGGTCTGTTCAGGTTTTCTATTTCTTCCTGGTTCAGTTTTGGTAGTTGATACATCTCTAGGAATGCATCCATTTCTTCCAGGTTATCTAATTTGCTGGCATAGAGTTGCTCATAATATGTTCTTATAGTTGTTTGTATTTCTTTGGTGTTGGTTGTGATCTCTCCTCTTTCATGATTTTGTTGATTTGGGTCATTTCTCTTTTCTTTTTGATAAGTCTGGCCAGGGGCTTATCAATCTTGTTAATTCTTTCAAAGAACCAGCTCCTAGTTTCATTGATCTGTTCTACTGTTCTTTTAGTTTCTATTTCATTGATTTCTGCTCGATCTTTATTATTTCTCTTCTCCTGCTGGGTTTAGGCTTTATTTGCTGTTCTTTCTCCCGCTCCTTTAGGTGTAGGGTTAGGTTGTGTACTTGAGACCTTTCTTGTTTCTTGAGAAAGGCTTGTATTGCTATATACTTTCCTCTTAGGACTGCCTTTGCTGCATCCCAAAGATTTTGAATAGTTGTGTTTTCATTTTCATTGGTTTCCATGTATTTTTTTAATTCTTCTTTAATTTCCTGCTTGACCCATTCATTCTTCAGTAGGATGCTCTCTAGCCTCCATGTATTTGAGTTCTTTCTGACTTTCCTCTTGTGATTGAGTTCTAGTTTCAAAGCATTGTGGTCTGAAAATAGACAGGGAATGATTCCAATCTTTTGGTACCTGTTGAGACCTGATTTATGACCTAGGATGTGATCTATTCTGGAGAATGTTCCATGGGGACTAGAGAAGAATGTGTATTCCGTTGCTTTGGGATGGAATGTTCTGAATATGTCTGTGAAGTCCATTTGGTCCAGTGTGTCATTTAAAGTCTTTATTTCTTTGTTGATCTTTTGCTTAGACGATCTGTCCATTTCAGTGAGGGGGGTGTTAAAGTCCCCCACTATTATTGTATTGTTGTTGATGTGTTTCTTTGCTTTTGTTATTAATTGCCTTATATAATTGGCTGCTCCCATGTTAGGGGCATAGATATTTACAATTGTTAGGTCTTCTTGTTGGATAGACCCTTTAAGTAGGATATAGTGTCCTTCCTCATCTCTTATTACAGTCTTCGGTTTAAAATCTAATTTGTCTGATATAAGGATTGTCAACCCAGCTTTCTTTTGGTGTCCATTAGCATGGTAAATGGTTTTCCACCCCCTCACTTTCAATCTGGGGGTGTCTTTGGGTCTAAAATGAGTCTCTTGCAGACAGCATATCGATGGGTCTTGTTTTTAATCCAATCTGATAGCCTGTGTCTTTTGATTGGGGCATTTAGCCCATTTACATTCAGGGTAACTATTGAAAGATAGGAATTTAGTGCCATTGTATTGCCTGTAAGGTGACTGTTACTGTATATTGTCTGTGTTCCTTTCTGGTCTATGTTGCTTTTAGGCTCTCTCTTTGCTTAGAGGACCCCTTTCAATATTTCTAGTAGGGCTGGTTTCGTGTTTGCAAATTCCTTTAGTTTTTGTTTGTCCTGGAAGCTTTTTATCTCTCCTTCTATTTTCAATGACAGCCTAGCTGGATATAGTATTCTTGGCTGCATATTTTTCTCATTTAGTGCTCTGAATATATCCTGCCAGTCCTTTCTGGGCTGCCAGGTCTCTGTGGATAGGTCTGTTGCCAATTTAATGTTTCTACCATTGTAGGTTACAGATCTCTTCTCCCGGGCTGCTTTCAGGATTTCCTCTTTGTCTCTGAGATTCGTAAGTTTTACTATTAGATGTCGGGGTGTTGACCTATTTTTATTGATTTTGAGAGGGGGTTCTCTGTGCCTCCTGGATTTTGATGCCTGTTTCCTTCCCCAAATTAGGGAAGTTCTTGCCTATAATTTGCTCCATTATACCTTCTGCCCCTCTCTTTCTTCTTCTTCTGGGATCCCAATTATTCTAATGTTGTTTCATCTTATGGTATCGCTAATCTCTCTAATTCTGCCCTCGTGATCCAGTAGTTGTTTATTTCTCTTTTTCTCAGATTCTTTATTTTCCATCATTTGGTCTTCTATATCACTGATTCTCTCTTCTGCCTCATTTATCCTAGCAGTTAGCACCCCCATATTTGATTGCACCTCATTAATAGCCTTTTTGATTTCTACTTGGTTAGATTTTAGTTCTTTTACTTCTCCAGAAAGGGTTTCTCTAATAACTTCCATGCTTTTTTCAAGCCCAGCTTGTATCTTTAAAGTGATGATTCTGAACTCTAGATCTGACATCGTACTAATGTCAGTATTGAGTAAGTCCCTGGCAGTTGGTACTACCTCTTGTTGTTTTTGTTGAGGTGATTTTTTCTGTCTTGTCATTTTATCCAGAGAATAGATTGAGAGAACAAAATGCTAACAGGGTAACAACGTTCCCAGAAAATATACTCTAAACAAATCAGAAAAGACCTGAAGCAGTGGGAAAAGAAAGGGAAAGAGAGAAAAAAGAAAAAGATAAAGATAAAAACAAAAACAGAACAAAACAAAACAAAAAACAGAATGTGATCAAATATGATCAGGCTGGTATATAGACCAGTGCCACACACTAGATTTTGGGTGTATTTTGGTCTGTTAGAAGAAAGTGCCTCCCAATGAAAAACCTACAGCGAATATCATTCTCAATGGGGAAAAACTGAGAGCTTTCCCCCTAAGGTCAGGAACGCGGCAGGGATGTCCACTATCACCACTGCTATTCAACATAGTATTGGAAGTCCTAGCCACAGCAATCAGACAACAAAAAGAAATCAAAGGCATCCAAATTGGCAAGGAAGAAGTCAAACTCTCACTCTTTGCAGATGATATGATACTTTATGTGGAAAACCCAAAAGACTCCACCCCAAAACTGCTAGAACTCATACAGGAATTCAGTCAAGTGGCAGGATATAAAATCAATGCACAGAAGTCAGTGGCATTCCTATACACCAACAACAAGACAGAAGAAAGAGAAATTAAGGAGTCGATCCCATTTACAATTGCACCCAAAACCATAAGATACCTAGGAATAAATCTAACCAAAGAGACAAAGGATCTGTACTCAGAAAACTATAAAATACTCATGAAAGAAATTGAGGAAGACACAAAGAAATGGAAAAACATTCCATGCTCATGGATTGGAAGAACAAATATTGTGAAGATGTCAATGCTACCTAGAGCAATCTACACATTCAATGCAATCCCCATCAAAATACCATCCACTTTTTTCAAAGAAATGGAACAAATAATCCTAAAATTTGTATGGAACCAGAAAAGACCCCGCATAGCCAGAGGAATGTTGAAAAAGAAAAGCAAAGCCGGCGGCATCACAATTCCGGACTTCCAGCTCTATTACAAAGCTGTCATCATCAAGACAGCATGGTACTGGCACAAAAACAGACACATAGATCAATGGAACAGAATAGAGAGCCCAGAAATGGACCCTCAACTCTATGGTCAACTCATCTTTGACAAAGCAGGAAAGAATGTCCAATGGAACAAAGACAGTCTCTTCAACAAATGGTGTTGGGAAAATTGGATAGCCACATGCAGAAGAATGAAACTGGACCATTTCCTTACACCACACACAAAAATAGACTCCAAATGGTTGAAAGACCTCAATGTGAGACAGGAGTCCATCAAAATCCTAAAGGAGAACACAGGCAGCAACCTCTTTGACCTCAGCCGAAGCAACTTCTTCCTAGAAACATCGCCAAAGGCAAGGGAGGCAAGGGCAAAAATGAACTATTGGGACTTCGTCAAGATAAAAAGCTTTTGCAAAGCAAAGGAAACAGTCAACAAAACCAAAAGACAACCAACAGAATGGGAGAAGATATTTGCAAATGACATATCAGATAAAGGGCTAGTATCCAAAATCTATAAAGAACTCATCAAACTCAACACCCAAAGAACAAAGAATCCAATCAAGAAATGGGCAGAAGACATGAAAAGACATTTTTCCAAAGAAGACATCCAAATGGCCAACAGACACATGAAAAAGTGCTCAATATCGCTCGGCATCAGGGAAATCCAAATCAAAACCTCAATGAGATACCACCTCACACCTGTCAGAATGGCTAAAATTAACAAGTCAGGAAATGACAGATGTTGGCGGGGATGCGGAGAAAGGGGAACCCTCCTACACTGTTGGTGGGAATGCAAGCTGGTGCAGCCACTCTGGAAAACTGTATGGAGGTTCCTCAAAAAGTTGAAAATAGAGCTACCATATGATCCAGCAATTGCACTACTGGGTATTTACCCCAAAGATACAAAAGTAGGGATCCGAAGGGGTACGTGCACCCCGATGTTTATAGCAGCAATGTCCACAATAGCCAAACTGTGGAAAGAGCCAAGATGTCCATCAACAGATGAATGGATAAAGAAGATGTGGTATATATATACAATGGAATATTATGCAGCCATCAAAAGGAACGAGATCTTGCCATTTGCAATGACGTGGATGGAACTGGAGGGTATGATGTTGAGTGAAATAAGTCAAACAGAGAAAGACATGTATCATATGATCTCACTGATATGAGGAATTCTTAATCTCAGGAAACAAACTGAGGGTTGCTGGAGTGGGGGGTGGGGTGGGAAGGATGGGGTGACTGGGTGATAGACACTGGGGAGGGTATGTGCTCTGGTAAGCGCTGTGAATTTTGCAAGACTGTTGAATCTCAGATCTGTACCTCTGAAACAAATAATGCAATATATGTTAAGAAAAAAAAAAAGAAGAAGAAGAATGTAGCGGGAGGGGAAGAATGAAGCGGGGGAAATCGGAGGGGTAGACGAACCATGAGAGACGATGGACTCTGAAAAACAAACAGGGTTCTAGAGGGGAGGGGGGTGGGGAGGATGGGTTAGCCTGGTGGTGGGTACTGAGGAGGGCACGTTCTGCATGGAGCACTGGGTGTTATGCACAAACAATGAATCATGGAACACTTCATCTAAAACTAATGATGTAATGTATGGGGATTAACATAAGAATAAAAAAAAAATTAAAAAAAAAAAAAAGAAGAAAGTGCCTCCCAAAATTTTAAAGAAAAACTTATGTACAAAAATAATGGTTGATATGAAGGGAAGGAATATGACTATAAAGATGGAAATTATAAAAAATTTTATAAAAGGAATTGATAAGTTGTTTGAAAAAAGAAAGAGGATTTAAAAAAAAAAAAGGGAGAGAATGTGATCAGGCAGGGGGAGGAAAAAAACCATACACTAGAGATTTAGGGTATATTTTGATCTGTTAGAAGAAACTATCTTAAAATTTTAAAGAGAGAACAACTTATATATATATGCCAAAAATAAGGGTAACTACTATGAAGGGATAGAATATGACTCTAAATGGAAAATAAAAATGTTTTTTAAAAAGGATTGATAAGATGTTGGTTGAAAAAGGGAAAAAGAAAAATTTAAAAAAAAAAGACAGTTAAAAAAAATTAACTTTGAAAGACTACAGAATCATGGTAAAAAAGCCATGAATTCTATGTGCATTATTCCCCTAGGGCTGGAGTTCCGTCGTTCTCCTTGATTGGTAAACTTGGTCTTGGCTGGCTGTTCTCACTGATCTTCTGGGGGGGGGGGGCCTGTTGCCGTGGTTTCCAAATGTCTCTGCCGGAGGTGGAATTGCCCCGCCCTTGCCCGGTCCGGGCTAAGTAATCTGCTCGGGTTTGCTCTCCGGAGCTTTTGTTCCCTGCGAGCTTTCCGTACAGCTTTGGAGGCGGAGAGTGAAAATGGCGGCCTCCCAATCTCCCCCCTGGAGGAGCCGAGAACTTGGGACCCCACTCCTCAGTGAGCCCCCAGAGAAAAGCAGTCAGTCACTCCCGTCTCCCCGGTCTCCGGCCGCACTCTGTGCTCACCTGGCCTGTGACCGCGCGTCTCTATCTCTTGCACCCGACTCCGGGTGGAGTCTCCAAACCCAGCAGATCCCTGTGGTGCACTCATGCGCGGCTCCTCCCAGGGGAGGAAGGGGAGTCTCCCCGGATCTGCCGCTTGTTGGGTCCCTGCTGGAGGAGCAGTGGCCCGACTGTGCCACGGATCACGGTTTATGGCAACCCCGAGCTGAGACCCCGCGCCTCAGCTCCGTCTCTGCAGCCGGCTTCCCCACTCTGATACCTGGGAGCTCTGCCACCCTCAGGCACCCCCGGTCTTTCTGTGACCCCCAGGGTCTTGAGACCACACTGTCCCACGAGGGTTCCACCCCCCGCTCAGCCACCGGAGTGACGTCCCTCAGTGGAGCAGACTTCTAAAAGTTCTGATTTTGTGCTCCACGGTTCTATCACTTGCCAGAAGCGGCCGACGGAGGCCTCCTCCCCCGCAGTCTATCCTCCCAAATATCGCCTCGGATTCACTTCTCCGCACGTCCTACCTTCCAGAAAGTGGTCGCTTTTCTGTTCAGAGTTGTTGCTATTCTTTTCTTCGATCTCCTGTTGAGTTTGTAGGTGTTCAGAATGGTTTGATCCCTATCCAGCTGAATTCCTGAGACCAGACGAAATCCAGGTCTCCTACTCCTCCGCCATCTTGCTCCGCCCCCCTCAAAAAAAAAAAGTTTTAAATGTACCTCTTTGATTAGAAGACAAACATCGTTAGAACCCCTTGTGTCTTATAACCTGCCGCTTCACATCTCTCATCTGCTCTCCTGAACTTCTCTCCCTGTCTGCAGAGAGCTCTTCCAAGTCAGGGGGGCAGCATCTTCATCTTGCAGATTTCCCATGGAGTCTGCCTCTGACCTCTTCCTCTGTGGAGCAATTCCATCTTCTTGTCCCAGGGGATGATGTAACCGTAATTTTCCCCTCACATTTTCCTCTGTGAATATGGCAAACACCGCATTACCCTGTGTAATCCATTGGCTTTTCTGTGATACTGACGAGGCAATTCAGGTGTTTCTCTCCTGTCAAGGGTACACAGGGACAAGATCTGGATACCTCTGGCAATCAGTCCTTGTACACGGATTGTGTCAATACTTCTGGGTCCGAGGGTTCTGTTGAGATCTCAAAATTTAGTCCAAATTTTGCCCAACGTAAAACTTCTTCTCCCCCCCCCACCCCTGCCCCGAGCCACTTCCTAGTGCGAGCAGGAACCTGAGCCTTGAGAACAGTTGGGTCAGGCCCGATGGGGGTGATAACAAGCCACTCGTGTTGACCTGCAGCAGGAAGCAGAGCTGCTCAGGGGCCTCTCAGATTGGCTCTCTTCCTGCCCTTCTGAGGCGGAGGCATGGTAAAAGCTGTGGCTGCAGCAAGGTAAGGCCTGAAGGACTCCCCTACCTCTCCACCGACCCCCCGGGCTCCTCCCCACTTCTGCTACGACTGAGATCAAGTGCATGTGCTTTGCCTGCAAGGAAGGGGGAGAACAGTAAAATTTGACTCCCTAAAGTGTGGCCACATGCCCGGGCATCTCTGTAACAGTGCCACTTCCATCCCAGCAGTAGGAAGACCACATGCCCGGATTAACCTTCGGAAGTAAACAACTAAAATGCCAGATGATATACACACTTCAAAAACATGTTTAAATCCTTGCCAAGCAAACGAGAGGGGTTAAAAAAAAAAATGCACATAAGCCAAAAATAAACGCAAAAATTCTGAGAAGTAAAACCAGCTTCTATTCTGGGGCTTCTGTGGGACCCTGGTGATCTTGACATTCTGCTTTAATGAGGACAGGGGACTACAGGTCAAGCTCAGAGCCTGCCAAAGGTGGGGAGTCCAGATCCAGGCCCCCAACGGGAACGGGGGCTTCAGAGGGCCTCGTCCTCAGGATGAGAGCAAAGGAGAAACAAGCCCACCGTACAGAGAGGGGCAGCAAGGGGTCTTGCCGTGCTGGATAGATTGAAAAAAAAAAAGTACTCCCCTGAGAATTACAATTCCTCTCCTCTGGTGAGTGCAGTCCAAATTCGTAGACTGGGGCAGGGGTGGGAATGCTCAAAGTTTCAATTGGAAAAAGCTCCATGGCTGAGTTTAAAGTGATCCCTGGGCTTTGGAAAGGAGCAAATGCAAATCCTGTCTGAAAAAAATATTTCGGCCAGTTTCCAAGAATTCTCATGGTCACAATAAAATGAGCACTTTCCAAACCAAAATCACAAGACACTATAGAGTGAAAAGGAAGGGCACACACTGGGAAGACAGTTGCAACACCTAGACAAAGGATTAGTATTAAAAAAAAAAAGTGTGTGTCTGTATATATCTGAATGAATAAAACTACCAATCAGTAAGAATAAAACAAGCCAAATAGCTAAACGGGCAATTTGTAAAAGATAAATGGCCTAGATGTGGATGAAGATGCTCCACCTCATTAGTAATCATGGATGTGAAAATTAAACTTCAAGGTAGCATTATATACCCACCAGACTAGCAAAAATTTTTTAAATGAGCAAATATTAAGGGTTGGTGAAGGGTATGAAGACAGAATGCTCATCCACGTGGTAAATCACAGTGCAAACTGATACAACTGTGTTGATAAAGAGCTTGTCATTACCTATAGTATTATCTATATAATAAATCCCCTCCTAAGTTAATATCCTAGGAAAAACCCTTGCTCCAGAATTTTCACAGAAATATTTTTTATAATAGAAAAATTAGAAACAATCCGTGTGTCTGTTATCAACAGGACGTTATCAATGCATTGTGGCGTACTCCTATGATGGAATCCCACAATGAACGAGAGGGAAGGGTTAACCTGTTTGGGTTTATCACTGGCAGGCTGGCCTCCCGAAACAGGGACTTGGCCTCATACAAGGCTCCATGGAGTCTGGCCATTGCCAAGGGCCTAAGGCACTGATCAATTACAAAGCTTGGGCCCCAGCCCCCTAATTAGGTCAGAAGGGGCTGGTGCTTCTCCAAGCAAGAATGCAATGCAGTAAATCCTGCCGCTGGCTAGCTATGTCAAACACCTGCGAGAGCACAATTTGGACCGTAGATCCAGGACTGTATCAAGGGGCAGAGTTGGTGCAGCCTCCCCAAAAGAACGATCTGGCAGATTAGGGCTGAAACCAAGGTTCAGCCACATGATACTGTATCCCTTCCCCTGGTGGCCATGGCGGGGCTGTGCCTCATGATCACGCAGCTCAATGCACCACAGCGCCATGGCAGGCACCCCATGGGGCATCCCATGGCGGGCACCCCAGAGGCACTGCCCTGCAATGAGGCCACACGGGACCTGCACGAGTGGGACGGCTCCCATCTCCGAGGAGCAGTGTTTCAGCAGTCTGGTGGGAGTTCCGTGCCCATTTCCTTTGTTTGCACAACAGTGAATGAACCATAACCACATGGGTCAACACAGGTATATCTCAAGAACAATATTGAGCAAATGAAGTCAAAGAAAGCAAGCTGAATGATTTCATGTATATAAAGTTCAAAAATAAGCAACCACACACCACCCCCCACCACACACACACACACATAACACAGTGGTAAAATTCAAAAGAGAAGCAAAGAACTGATCCACCCCGATCTCAGGGTAGTGGCTTCCTCTGCACTCATGGAAGAACACAGAGGGCCCCCCATACTATCCTTCTTAAGCTGGGTGCTGGATATAAGGAGGTTTATTATTCTTTAAACTGCAAAGGTATGTTTGAGACACGTTTGAACCAATGTTTCACAATAAGAAATTTAAAAAATGTTGGGGCACCTGGGTGGCTCAGTCGTTAAGCATCTGCCTTCAGCTCAGGTCATGATCTCAGGGTCCTGGGATCGAGCCCTGTGTCAGGCTCCCTGCTTGGCGGGGAGACTGTTTCTCCCTCTCCCATTCCCCCCTGCTTGTGTTCCCTCTCTTGCTGTCTCTCTGTCAAGTAAATAAATAAAATCTTTAAAAAAAATTTTTTTTTAAATATTAAAGACCTGTTTCTGCTGCTGAAAAGCTTCAGGTGAGATCTTCGACTTCACACTGCTGGTTGAGACCGGCAACCTCCTCCCCTAAATACAATCTGCTGGGCAGTTCTCCAATCTTCTTGCCCCCTGCCGTCCACACGGTCCGTTCTCCCTGCCCTGCCCTCCTCCTGCAGCCAGGCAGGGGCGCTGCAGCATCCCCTGCTTCCCCAGCCGCCCCTCCTCTGCTCCTCTGCTCTTGCTCCACCTGGTGAATTGTCATCTCTCCCCAGACCTACCTGATGCTGAACAGCAGCACACCCCCTCCTGCACACCCGCACCATGCAGAACTCATGCCGTGGTCCCAGCCATCTGTACCCTGCCACCTCCCTCACTGGCCCAGGTTCCAGAGCCTTCATCTTTGTAACACAGGCAGGTGTCCAGCATCAAGGGCCACCGTGACGCCTAGAGTGTCACTGGATGCCAGCACCGACAGAAGCAAGGAAGACCGCAGCCAACGCTGTGTGCTCTCCGCATGTGTCCGCTCACTTAACCCCCAGCAACCCTATGAAGCAGGCACCAGCTGGTCAGCGTTTCGGATGCAGAAACCGAGACACTGACATGGTCATAGAGAGCTGCTGACTTGGGCTCCAAACTCGGCTTCTGACTCGAGAGCCCACACTGAGCCACAACTCTCAACTCCAGAAAACTGTGGAGCGGGTGGTCAGCTGCCCATTGTCTTCACAGAGGACGAGGTCGTCAGCTTGGTCTCTGAAGCCAGATGGCTTTAAGTCCCAGCTCCAGCACTCAGCTTGCTTCCCGTCTGTAGAATGCGGATAACAGCACCTGCCTCCTGTCCACGGTATCCAGCCGTCCTGGCGCCAGTGCTCCTGGAGAGACTAACGGAACCACAATGCCCCCAGGTGGCCGCCCTGGTCAGTGCTCCAAGGCCAAGCAACCTTCAACAGTGGAAGGGACAAGGAGTTTGCACCCTTGGCCCCAGACACAAGCCCATGCGTGGACTGTCAAAGGGCTCAAGTTCATGTAGGATGCAAGAAGCACTGATGACACCACCAAACGATTTCCCTTCAGATACCCTAGAACCAACCGCTCCTGGACCCTAAATACAAACTCAGGAGCCAGACAATACGGGTCCAGAAAAGGTGAGCCCTCTGAGAATCCACCAAACTCTGATCTACCAGCTGAGACCTACGGCCAAAAGGTTCGCCTACAAGGCAGCTGAGCCCAGTGTGAGAGATGTGGCAGGGGTGGTGGCTCTCCATTCCATTTTGGCCAAAATAACCAAGTCTGTCATCCCCCTGCTTTTGTGTTCCGAAGAGAGTCAGAGACCAGGCTCCGGACTGAGCCCCACGGTTGAATCTCTCAGTCTGCCCCTTAGCAGCCACGTGACATAAGGTAAAAAGGGGAAAGACAGCACTGAGTACACGGCCTCGCCCTCGAAATGAAAATCTAGCTGAGAGACACAAATGCATAAACACCTCCAAGATCACAGAGCTGTGCCAGAGCCGGGAAGCATGGCCGAGCGAGGTCACTCACCCGCGGGGCCAGGGCTGGGCAGCAGAGGCTTCCTGGAGGGAACCCAAGCGTGGGGAGGGAGACTCCGGGGAGAGCAGACGGCAGGGAACAGAAGTCGCCGTCAGGGTAAAGCAATGCAGAAGTGCCGGTAGAAACAGTCACGGCGCTGACGGAGTAGTGAACGCAGTACCGCTGGCCTCGAACAACGCAGAGGGTAGGTACCAACCCCCCCGCAGTCGCAAATCTGTGTAGAACTTCTGACTTGCCCCAAATTTAACTCCTCATAGCCCAGAAGCCTGTTGACCAGAAGCCTCACCGATAACATCAACAGGTGATCCAGATCTACCTGTGTATGTCCTGTCTACTATATTCCAACAATCAAGTCACCTCCGGGCAAGAACGTGTCAGAGCAGAAAATACACGGTACGTACCGGGTTTATTGAAAAAGCCCGTGTGTAAGCGGACCCGCACTGTTCCAACCTGAGTCGTTCAAGGGTCAGCTGCAGTGGTAGGAAAGTCATAGTAGTAGCAGCGGGAGGAGGAGGGGCAGTGGGAGGAGCTGCTAGCAGACACGCAGCAGCATCAGTGGTAGGAGTAGGAATGGGGGCAGGAGGTGGTCAGAGTGGGACTGGTAGGACTGGTAAAAGTGGTAGCAGCAGGCAGAGTAGCAGTGGTGGGGGGGCGGCAGTGGTGGGGGCGGCAGGAGCAGCAGTAGGAGGAGGAGTAGCAG
>NC_058413.1:10492651-10519264 GCF_002201575.2 Neomonachus schauinslandi | reverse complement strand
GGGGGGTGGCAGGAGCAGCAGGAGGAGGAGGAGTAGCAGCAGGAGAAGGAGTAGCACTGATGGGGGGCGGCAGTAATGGGGGGATGGCAGCTGGAGTGACAGCAGCAGGCATAATATACACAGCATGTATCCCGTGTACCGACCACTCTACAAACTTCTCTACACTCTAATTCACTTAAGTTTTACAATATCCCTACTAAATACAATATCCCCAACATCTGAAGAAACCGGAACCGAAAGAAGTCATATAATCTGGAGGAGGCCCCCTCCCCCTAAGTGCCAGAGCTGGGATTCTGCGCTCCTACCTCATACCCTGGACTGCAGAGGAGGAGGCCTGAGGCTCCACGGGGTGCAGGGAAGCTGCTCGGTTGGACAGCTAAACACCAGGTAGTTTCAAGAACAAAATGAGGGAATGTGTGTAGTGTCCAGAACACAGCTGATATAAGGGGACAGACGGCAGGATGGAGTCGAAAGCATTTTAGGACTTCTAACCCAAACATGCGGCTCCCAAGGCCAGGAGAGCAGAGCCAGGCCCCAGTTCTAGAGCGGTGGTTTGGAAAAGGGTGGGGGTGGGACTAGAGTCCCTTTGAGATCCTCTGAGATGTATTCCAAGCCCCTCTCCTGCCAAAAAATGCATGTAAGCATGGACACAACACATGCTTCACACCACAGCGCCCCTCCTAACCCCGGAGTCCCCTGAGAACCTCCCTTTATCTCTTAAATGGTTTCCCTGGAAACAAAGCTGACCTAACAACGCATAGTCACATCCAGCCAGGAACCAACCCATGGCTTAGTGCTGGGCTGGTGGAGGTCCAGCTCCGCCCTTCCCCACCTTGACTGGTGCTACCTGACCACCTGCAAAGAGCAGCTCCATCCCGTCCTCCTTTCAAAGTGTGTCCAGCCTCAGAAGAACCACGTGACAGCTCTTTTCTGAAAAAGGGACAACCCCACTTTTCAAACCAGGATACCCAAAACTGGCCTTTGATTGGCAAATGTTGGAAAACCTCCAGGTGTTCAAAAGCCGCCTCGTCACTCCCCTCTCGGGAGTCTCCTGTGAGAACTGAACTAACAAGAGGCTGGCGCTCGGAGACGCCCACTGCAGCGCCATCTGCCAACAGCTACAACTCTGGTGTGTGTTCCAAAGGCGGGGTCCACGGACCATTACAGATACACACACACAAAGGCCGTCCAAGTCAAACATCTGTGAAAACTGGGTCAAACAGTTAAAAGGTTTTGTTGCAGTTTTCAAAGGCCTTACTAGCTAGTAAGCATTGTGAGCCTCCGAGGGGGAGAGCAGCGGGCCCGAACTTTCTGGACCATGGGACGCTGACCCAGCAGAACACGCGCGGAGCTGTTGCGTGGCACGAGTGGGGACCGCCGTGCTTGGCCGCACTGCCCCCCACCCCAGCACAGTACCTCAGTCACGGCCCCCCCAAGTCTCACCTCACATTCCCTTACGGGCTCCAGCAAGCTTCCAGCCCAACACGCTGCGGGACTGCTCTTGTCCAGGGTCCTGAAGACCTCCCTGGGCCACCACCCCCACCCCTCGGCCCACCTCTGTCATTCCCCCTTAGAAACTCCCCCTGCCAGCAACACCCCTCCTCCCTTTTAGCAAATAAGCACTAAGACTTCAACTTCGTTATCACGTGCAAGAGGCCACCCCACCTTCAGTAGCCAAGGAGCCCTACTTCCACCCCCAGAAGAGGCGCTGGCGATCTCACCTTCTGTTGCTTTACTGTGCTGGCAGTCTCCCCTGGAACCAGCTCTACTTCCAATGTTCAAAAGCCAGAGTCTGGAAAATCTTCTGGATTTAAGCTGACCTGGGACAGGTTCTGCAGCACCCACAGAAGACTCCTTCCTGACAGGTTCACACTTCCTCACCAGCAAAAAAAGGCTATTTTTCCCTCACGTCCCCCTCCCTTGGCTGCTGTGGAAGGCAACCCCACAAGGAAGTGGCGGCACGCGAGCGACATCTGGCGACACAGATGAATGACTCTGAAACACAAGGTCGAGGCCTGCAGACCCCTGAAGGGCCATGAAAGTCTTTCTGGCCAATGTGCTCCCTCCCCGACCTTCCCAGCTTGGGCTTCCTTTTATAGACACACACAGGGAGGTGCTGTTTATTGTTTTCTTTTTTTAATGAAACTAAATCACTGCTTACAAAAACCTGCAAGAGCCCTCACGCCCATCCCCTTCACACTTCCCTTGGCTCAGCCTCTCCCCATCTCCCAGGAACTGAAACTCAATGAGTGCCATGAGGGGAGAGGCCCTGGGCTCCGACCCGAGCCTTCACAGGGTGACAGTTCTACCTCCCATGATCCTTCCTGTCAGGCTGGAGGTGGCATGGATGAGGGTGGTCCCCGCCGCCGTGGCTCTCAGGTCACCACCCAGACCAGAGTGAAATGATGTGAATGCCCCGCCCCAGAGACCCCCCTCCCCCAGTAGTCTCTCCCCCTCCTCCCCCCCACCCCCCCCCCCTAATTCTACCCCGCTACTGAGATGAGGCCCAGCTCCCAGATCCAAAGGGCCAGGGCCTACAGACTGTAGAACTTGAGGCTCCTGTCCATGCCCGTTGAAGCGATGAACTTGGCGTGGTGCCCAAAGGCCACCCCTGTGGTCAGGCCGCTATGCTCTGAGGAGAGAGACAAGAGGCAGTGGTGAGGCTTCTCCCCCTGAGGGCTGAGCGCTGACCCAGAGGACACACTCCCAAATCCATCCAGTGCTCCCCGGGTCAGTGCTCATGTACTCTTTCCCCAGTCGCCTCTACACTCCCGAGGGCAGGGTGCTAGTCCGGCCTGCACACCACCTGTCCCTAGGGCCTTACTTGACGCCTGGCATACAGCAAGCACTCGAGTTTTTCTTGTGGGCTGAATTAACAGATGAACGTCAGCGCCCCCACCTGAGCTTTCGGAGCAACTGCAATTCTGCTCAGTTCAAGTGCTAGAAGTGACTGGGAGCCGGCGGAGGGCGCAACAGACCAAGCTGACAGGGTCTCGTTCTTCCCCTTCTCACAACCTTAGTTTTACAGATTTAGCTGAGTTTTCACTTCGGTTTAAAACTTCACTGCTCAGCTGGCTGGTATATGTTTATCCTTTGTAGTTAGTTCTAACTCCTTGCTTATCACTGAGACAGTTCCTTAGCGTGTTCTAGTTCAGGGGGTTCCCATTTAGGGAACCTGGGCCCCCAACACAGGGCAGGGCTGGGCCAAGGGCAGAAGAGGCTAGGTGACACGCCACCCTGGATTCAGGTAGTTCATGAGCAGCAAAGCAAACTCCTTCTAGGTTTAGGGTAACACCTGGCACCCCGACTAGAGAGCCCAAGCTGGGCTGCCAGCCCGCTGCTCTACCTCACTCAACTCCAAAACCCTGGAGCCCAGTGAAGGGTCACAGCTAGGCCTGCACACCCCTGTAGCACACACACTGAGCAGGGCTCAGCGGGACGTGGGGGGCAGGAGGAGCATCCTGGGGCCCACCCACACCCTGCTGATCAGGGGGAGAATTTCATCAACAAGGACAGCAAGCAGCTGCCGTTCGCTCAGCTCCCCGGCGTGCAGCGGGCACCCTGCCACCGTGCGGGCCACTTCTGTGGCTCCAGCTGGGACATCTGCGAAGCAGTGCCAGTGTGACCTTTAAAAAAGGAAGAAGCTGCAGCTCTGAGAGAGCAAGTCATGTACCCAGAGCCACACAACTATTAGAGGAGGTTTGCAGCCCCCACTATCCACTGTGCCCACACTACTTTTCTTCTCCAGCATCCACAACTGCAATCAAGTGATTGTGAACTCGCTCCACTTCCGCTTTCCTAAGCGGACTGGGAATTCCATTAGTGCAAGGCCTGGATCTCAGTCCCGGCTCCATCCCATAGCAGACAAAGACGCGATGCTGAGCAATGGCAAATCCTTACTATGTGCCAGACACTGTTCTATGTACGCACGTATGTGTCATACACACAGCTACTTCCTCTGTTTATACGCATGTGTACACACATACACAGATAACTTCATATACATACAGGCTCACCTAAACCTCACGACCACCCAGTGGAGTATGCACTGTTAGCATTCCCCAAAGAGACCGGGCAACTTGTCCAATGTCGCACAGCTTGAAGTGGACTTGAAGTGCTAGAGCTGGCATTTAAAGCCCAGCAGTCTGACTCCTGAGTTCATTTTCTTAGCCACTCAACTCTGTTGTCTCAGGTAGTGATGAAAAGCTGCCTAGGCAAACTCACACCCGCCCCTAGAAATTCCTAGCCCGGTGGTATCTGCCCTCTTCATTCTGGGCCAGGGCACCCTGGGGCCTTGGGGTCCCACAGTCAGACCCTACCTGTGAAATGAAGAATCTCTGTCCACTGCTTGCAGATGTAGATCTGGACATCAGTGCCCCCGAGGGCCAGGTAGGTACCGCTCTGGTCAAAGATCAGTGACTTCACCTGCCAGAACCAGGAGAGAGGTCGCACGAGAACAGAAACTACAGGGCAGTCAGGGATAAACAGAAGTTAGATCAATTCGGTGAATAACCGACAACTGAGGAACCACAACTGACAGAGCAAGGGAGGGAGGGGGCACACCTCAAAGTTGTTATCCAGCTGCAGCGTCTTGAAGTTTTTAAGCTTGCGCAGATCCCAGAGCTTGACAGAGGAGTCATCGGCCGCCGTAGCCAGGTAGTAGCCATTCTCCGAGAAGGCAATGCTAGTAATGGGGCCCGAGTGGCCAGGGAAGTTGGCCACGTTGGTGCGCTCCTACAGTTGGAGGATGGGTAGCACAACATCACCCACTGGTCATGAGAGGGAGAAGATGAGAGTTCACCAAATGCCTACCTCTGAGCCGTCCTCCTCCATCCTTCAGGGAAGGACCACTAGCAGGAACGGCAGAAGCAGACGGCCCACCCCAGGAACCCCGGACCACACCTATCACATCACACACACACACACGGCCACAGTCTCTCCACCCTTGGGACACCCCCAGGGCCAGGTGCCATCAGCACTTAATCACACCTCGTAGTCAAGAGCTCAGAACCTGGGCCTTAGATGGAGGCTGCCATGTCCTACCTTCAAGTCCCAGATCTTGATCTGCGAGTCCATGGTGCCTGTCCCAAAAATGAGCCCATCAGGGTGGAACTGCGCACAGGTGAGAGCTGTGGGAAAGGGAGATGGAGGTGTGGTCAGAGCCCACGGGAGAGACAAACACAGTGAAAGGTTCCTCACTCTTCACACTGCTCACTATGCCCAGCACAAAGCCTAGCACCTGGCAGGTACTGGCAGCAAATGTATTTTAAGAAGAAACAAGCAAATGACTAAATAAAACATAAAAATAAAGGATAAGCAGCAAAAGACAGAGCCCAGCAACTGTGAAGTGACTTACAGCAGCCAGAGGTCTCATCTGTCACCTTGGTGAGCACACGCCCTGTCTGGATGTCAGAGAAGGCCCAGTACTGAAAAAACAGAGACAATGGAGCCAGTAAGAAAGTGGGTGCCCTTCAGGAAGGCAGGGACCCTATTTTGGCAAACCCTGGCAAAGCTAGCCCCTCTGAACAGAGGAACATTCTCCTCTGGAGTTCTGGGGAACCAGCTGGTGTTGGCAAGATGTTCCCTCCTCCCAGGATGTTCAAGCTCGGAAACCAGCAGGCCTCTGCAGCGTCCAGCCTGGGACCACACCTGGTCATCAGAGGAGCTCAGGAGGTAGTCCCCAGTGGCATGCAGGCTGAGGCCTGTCACAGCGCTTTCATGGGCCCGAACAACCTGCACACAGGAGGCATTCGGGACTGACCAAATCCTGATAGTAGCATCTGGAGAGGCAGAAAACACCAGCTCCTGAAAGGAAAGCGGAAGAGATGGACCATAACAATCTTACAAAAGGGGGCTGGGGACGGCCATAACCCCAACAACTGCTACTCTTTCAGCCCTGTCCTGCCTAGAGCCATCCATCCACCCAATGATGCCTAAGAGAGCCAACGGTAAATGCTATTTAAAACGGTAAATCAAACAGCAATGGCCTAGATGAGGAAGCCTAACTATCTAGAGGTAAGAAGGACAGCTGTACCAGAGAACGATTTCCCACACCGTTTCTAGGACCAGAGAGAGCAATGTGGCTGGTGTGACTGAGGAACTGAGGTTTTTTTGTTTTTTTTTTTTTTAGTTTATTTTACTTTGTTTAAATAGACACATGTAGCTAATGGCTACTGGCAGGGATAGCGCAGGTCTGAGCAGCACTGGGTCTAGGAGGGGCTGCAAGGGCATGTTCCACGTTCCAGTACCTCCCACGCTTCACCTCTGCAGGGGCAAGTTAATCCTCAGAAAAATTGGGGACAGAGAGAACTTACATAGTGTCAGCCACCAATTATTTAGATTAGGACATTAAAAACTGTAAGAACCAACTACGCTAGTTCGTCAACACGATTTTATAAGAGACATAACATATTAACACCCAGTCAGCAAGAAAGGAGTGCTTTCCATCTGAAATACATTTAGTTTTAGGGCTCCTGGCTGACTCAGTCAGGGAAGCATGTGACCCTTGATCTCAGGGTCAGGAGTTCAAGCCCCATGTTGGGCACAGAGATTACATAAATAAATAAAACTTAAAAAGAATAAATGAAAAACCAACAAATAAATACATTTAGTTCCATGAAAAATTCATGTTATTCATCTACTTCTAATTTCCTTAAGGGACAGGGAAAAGGCTGACTGTCTGGGAAGCACAGACTCAGCCACTCTCCTACAGTCTCAGGCCCAAACTGTCCCAGACCTCAAGACTCAAAACCTGTAAGGTCAGTAACCTGGTCTAATGAGCTGCCTTTGCCCCCTACACCAGCACCTATCTATTTAAGCCCACACCACTTTCAATAGTCAACATCAAGTTCCCCACTCCCAACCCCATAGGACCATGGGAATGTGGACAAACCTGTCCTTCCCAGATATGCTGAGTCAAGATTTTGCTGAGCTTTGTTTTCCATAGTTTGTATTATAGATACTGTAGGGTTTTTCCTCTTCCTAACATAACGTATGTCTATGAACATGCTTATTCAAGCTCTGTTTCCTCTCTTACCCTGCTCTGAAGGCCACTGCTCTAGGAGGTTCTACAGAGAACAGGGCAACCCCATTACTGCAAACAAAGGCCTAGTGCCCACTCTGGAGGCTCAGCGCTTCGTCGGGCCCGATTCACTTCAACAAGGACACAGTAGGGCACTGGATGACTGGGCCGCGACCCTAAGCCACTGCAGCAGGGCTCAGGAATGAGGAACCCAGGGTGACTGGCAGAACCCTTTACCTGGGAAGGATGAAACACCACACTGGTGACTTTCTTGGTATGGCCTTTGAGGGTGGCCAGGATTTGCTCAGAACTCTTGTCGAAGACGACAACATTTTTATCTGCCCCACCTAGAAAGGACCCAGATGAGATCCAAAAATGAGTCACGCCCACCTGGGTCCCTCTGCTGAAGAAGGTACTTTTGTCCCCAGGCCATGCAGAGGACAGGAGCATGCACCTTCCCCACCAGCCTCCCCGCCTTGGCCTGCTGGGCTTGGCTGGCTCTCACCAGTAAGAATCTTGTTGGTGTCGGCAGGACAGAGGTCCAGGGCAAGGATCCCAGGAATGCTGGCACTGTGCAAACCCTGAGCAGAGGGCACAACATCAAACCCAGTCGTGGCCGAATGCAGGCCGGCCATAAAGCCACACAACTCCCCCATTCCATCCCCAGCCCCAGGGAACAAGAGCGACTTCTGTTCCTCATCCACTGCACTTGGCCTTCTGCCCGGACACAGCGCCACCCCTGCGGCATTACTGGGAAAGCCAGCACGAGGCAAGAAGAGAAGCCCTGAGAGCTCTGCAGCCGGGGCAAGAAGCCAGGGCCGGGGCCGGTGCACAGCTCTACAGCCACCGCTCCCGATGCTGGCTGCCCGGCCCAGATACCGGCCCAGACGCCACGGGGGGCACCCTGACTCCCAGTTAGCGGGGACCTGGCCACTCACCACGTGGGATGCCACCTGCCGGTATTTGCTCAGCTCCTCCGGCTTCACCAGCTCCTCCGGCACCGTCTTCCCTCTCTGAGAAAAAGCAAAAGCCCCCCAACAAGAGCAGCAGTGAGTGCAGGATGCAGCGACCTCCCCTTCTCCCGAAGGCGGCAGCTGCCTCCACTGGCCAGCTCTCCCCTGGCTCCTCTGGCTCCGGGAGGACTCACCTTCTTACGCTCCGTGGTGAGCACAGTGGCCTTGTCTTGAAGCTGGGTGAGAGAGAGGAACAGGCACAATGTGAGACAAGTTACTTTGCCAGGGCAGCGGCATGCTAGACACTGGTCAGGAGGTAGTCCCAAATCCTGATAGTAGCATCTGGAGAGGCAGAAAACACTCGTGATCTGCCAGGTTCTGTGCTAAGGGCTTACGGGCATTCCCTCTTCTTACTCTCACCCCACCCTGATGAGATGGTGCTGACCTTACTTCACAGAGGAGGACACCGAGCCTCAGAGGAGTAAGGTCCCTTCCCCAAGGCCTCAGTGGTGACAAATGGCAGAGTGAGCACCTGAACCAACTCCCACACCAAGTCTACACCATCAAGAGAGCGGAGATGCAAGGTCAGCACAGACAAGACACAAACGATTAACTCCTACAAAAGGTGAGTTCTGTGCGTACAAGAGGGCACTGGCCCTGGAATCTGGCCCGCTCTGCCTTTGAATCTTAGGCTCCGGTTCTTTATCTGTAAACTAAAAATGGCAATTCCCCTTCTGTCTCCCTCAGAGAAAACACATGAAAACGTGTAACAAAGTGTTTTACAATCTGCAAAGAACCCTGTGAACAGTAAAAGCTACAAGTTGCACTTATCAGTAATTACAATCTTTTAAATTCTCACAAGTCTACAAAGTAGACACTGTTCTTCTCAGTTTAGAAACAAGGAAAATGAGATACACTGTTAGTTAAGTCAGCCCAAGGTCATAAAGCTTCTAAGAGGTGATAACAAAGCATGAATATGGGCAGTGCAGCCTGAGTCTGTGCTCTGCACCCCTCTGCTTCAGTCCCACATGGATGGGACTTCTATTCATACTGGACTCAAGGCAGAGGGTGAGAAGTGAGGGCCCACGAGCATTCCCACTGAGTGACTTCCTACAACTTACCTTCTGGATAATCTCGGGGGTCATTCCCACCAGCTCACCCAAATCCATCGGCTCGCCTGCACCCTGAAGACAAGAAAGTTAAAGGTTAGGGAGGCACAGAAAGCCAAAGACACGTGCAGAAGAACCACATGCAACACCGCACACAGGGGCTATGGACTGGCAGGGGGTGGGGGCTGGCCATACTCACCGCAACACTCGGCTGTGAGCTCGGCACGGCCTGCGGCACGATGAGACCAGCCTGTGGTTTCAGGGTGGCCAGAGCTGAGAGAGAAGAATACATTAGAAATGGGGTATTACAAAGCAGGACCAGCCCAGAGTGGGGGATGGCGGGGCCGAGGCTGCACCTTCTCGGGCAGCTGTAACTTCCTTGGTGAGACGGGCAATGACACGGCAGGCGGCATCGTGCTGGTACAGAGCGTGGGACAGCTCTTGGCGGGTCGTCTGCAGCTGCTGGCGCAGAGTGAAGCTGTGCAGCATGACTGCATCCTGGGGAAGGGAAACGCCACTGTGAGGGGTTGGGGAGGAGCAGGGAGCACCCAGCAGAAGAGTCAGCCCTTGATCAAGAGGACACTGCCCCGTATTCCCACAGCCTGGACCAGTATAAGTAACTCAAGCGATACGTGAGGGACCAGGAATGTGCTGGCAGCCACTCTGGAGCTGCTACCCCACACCAAATACTGGGCACAGAGAGGAGTGGGAGCCCGCTCTTTCGCACCCCCATTTCCTGTAATTTACTGGCAAATCTCAATGTCATACTGTCACCTCCCCACAAGGGAAGAATAATGCTGCTGCTGCCATTTATGGACTGCCCTCATTGTGTCAGGTACTGTGCAAGACAGTCGCTCAAGATGTATTCACTCATCCATCTTTTAGAGAGCCTATTACATATGGTGCAGCTCTTGGCGCAGGGGATATACTGATGAATAAAACAAATCCCTGATGTCACAGGGTTTATACTCTAACCTTATTCTAATTCTCCCCCAAACCCTGAGAGATTGGCACAAATCCTTGTCCTATAGTCAGGGAAACCAGGACTCACATATGAGCAATTTGCCCAAGGTCATATGGCAAATGAGCAAGGGAGCTAAGTGTGAAACCCAGATCTGTGTGAGCTCAACAACCAGGCTCCTCCTCCACTATCATCCTGCCCCTCAAAAAAAAAAAAAAGCTCCATCTTTCCCAACCCAAGTCTTAGAGCAGTGGTCCCCTCTCTTCAAGTAGAGACATCAGTTCTCTTCCACGGACTCACCCACTCATCCTGCAAGGCTTTCAGAATGGCTGGGATGCTGGTAGCAGAGGGAGGCTTGGGTCGGATTGGGTGAGCAACTGCCAAGAGAGGGAAAGCGGGTATGAAGAACCATAACGCGGGGACTCTTCCTCTCCCCCACCTCTTTCCTCTTTAGCCTGCATTAACAGAACACCATCTCCTCCTCCAGTGCGCTGGCACCACCTCCCAACTTCTCAAGCTCTGAGCTAAAACAGCCCTGGACGGAGGCCAGCCACCAGGCACCTTTGATGTCAATGAGCTGCTCCTCGGACAGAGGCTGGTTGTTGATGGGGTCTGTGCCATTCTCTGCAATATACTTCTCAATGAGCCGCCGCTCGTAAACATGATTAGAGACAGGGGACACGCACGGGTGCTCTGGCACTTCATTGGAGACTGTGGAGAAAAGGCAGGCAGTGAGCTTGGAGTGGTGAAAGGGACCCTGGGACAAAGGGATGCCTCACAGGCAACTGGCCCCAACAAAACCACACGTCCCCACATTCAACTAACAGAAATAGGACATGACACTAGTTTTGTAGTGTCCCCAGCATCTTTTCAGCTACATAACTAGCTTCTCCATCACTCTCCTGACAGGTAGTCAATCAACAATTACTGCATGACTACTATGTGCCACGTACCTACAGAGCAGTCAATGATCCCCGCCCATCTCCATCTGGAACAAAGATGCCCAGGCACCCATTATACTCCAGGACACAGAAATACACATGGCCACTCAAATCTCAGTCTAAAGCCAAAATGGATTATCAAAGAAATTACAAATGTTACATTAAGAAGAAACACTTACAAGGCATTCATCAGGTGCCAAGCATGATTGTAAACATTTTCCATAGACTGACTCATCCTCACAACAACCCCCAACAGAGGTATCATTGACACGCCTGCCTTAGTAGACTATGCACCCTTGAGGATAGGGATTACAGCTGGTCTGACTTCCAGTACGATGTAGATGCCCAGCAGGCATCCAGTAAACATCTAACAAAAACATCTAAACACAATCAAATGAAAGGAAGGATGGTGCTGGGAATATGGAAAAAAATCTTCCTCAACACTGAAAGAAAACAATGAATGTGAAAATATTCTGCAAACTTTAATTTCTTCACTATGAAAGATTCCTTATCTGGCCCTCATTTCCCTTCCTTCCTTCCTCCCTCCTTTTGGATTCATGGAGAGGTTCTGAGAAGAGCACAGGGCTTCCGAGTTGGAAGCAAATAGAGAAAGGGATGTTCTAGTAACCTGATGATACAGTGAGAATGGAAAACATCTGCGTGCTGCATTAAAATACCAAAAGGAAAGACCATGCAAGGCAGGAAAAAAAAGCATGGATCTGGGGTCGGAGAAACGACCTCCGCCACAGTCTCCTCCAGCCTTACATCCTCATCTGTAAAACCCCCGATCTTCCTTTCTGCTTTGGAGAACTCTTGTGAGGATAAAATGAGATCACGGACTTGGAAGCGCCGAGTCAACCAAAGGCTTTATAAATGTGCGCTGTGTTTGGTAGTCGTACAGGGTGAGGCTGGGAGCCAGGGACCTGGATTCCAGCCCTGTCACTGCCTCTAACTCGCTATGTGACCTTCGCAAATTGCAGAATCTCTGACTACCCGAGCGGGACCTCAGACGTCATGCAGTGCAATGCCCTCTTTTTGCAGATGTGGAAACTGAGGCCCAGAGCCTGCGCCAGATCACAAAGCCAATCGGAAGGGAGATCCTGCACAAGCCCGATTCCTACACCACAGCTGTTTCCCTGCACCAGCTCCCTCCATCCAGGCCTCAGTTCACTGCGTAAACAAGGTGCTTGGCCTCAGTGACGTCTGCGACAATAAACTTGAGGCGTTATGTAAACTGTGAAGCGCTGCGCAAATGCACCCCACGCCGAGGAGGAGGACCCCCGCGCTGACAGGCCGCCGCCCTGCCCCCAGGGAGCCCTGTTTTCGCCTCCGCCCCGACCCCTGCGGCCCGCAGCTCCAGTCCCGCTCCGCGCTCCGGCCCCCTGCGACCCGCGATCGGCCGCAGCCGACACTCACTCGAGCAGATCAGGGACATGGCGCCGTCGCTGCGCTCCGAGGCGCCTCACACCGGGCTCCGGGATTCGCTTCTGCGCCCCCCCGGGCCGCTTCCGGTTCCCCGCTGCTTCCGGGACGCTCCGCGGCTAGCGGGGAGCGACCCCGCCGAGCGATGCACGCGTAGCGCTTCACGTGGGGCTGCGGCCGGTCGCGCGCCTCAGCCTCCAGCACCTAACGGAAATTGCCCTTTCCCAGAATGCAACCGGGCAGGAAAGGGCCCGCCTGGGAACCTTCGGCCATTTCCGGACCGACTCGGCGCCTTCCGTAAAGCGCTCCCGGGGCCTGCGGCAGAGGAGGTTCCAAACTACATTTCCCACAATGCAGTGGGATTTTTAAAGCCAATGTATTGAGCAACACTTTCTTGAGACCGTCGTCTTACAAACTTTGGAGTGTATGAGAATTTCCTAATGAACTTTTTAAAATACATCTTCCTGGGGTCCGCCTTAGAGAGTCTGTATTTTTCGTGTGTGCCCCACGTGATTCTGAGGCAGGTGTTATCTCCGACCACGCTTTGAGAGACAGGGCTCGGTGACCGCGAAGAAAGCGCAGATGCAGATGGGTAGAGAAACTAGCACTGAGGAAAAAACTGTTCTGGTTCTGCCTCTACTACCAATTTGCGCTGTGATCGTGGGCAAGTCATCTCCTTCTACGCCCCTCTCCTACATGACTTCCAGGCCCCTTCCAGCTCAGATCTGTCAGGTTCTAAGTGGCTATCTGTAAGAGGCTCTAAGGAATCATGTACAGAACACGTGGTGTGGGCTATAAGGGATCCAGACAAAGCAGGACAGACAAGTGTAATCAGGGAAATCTTCGTGGCTGAAGAGGGGTGAATGAGCTGGATTTTGACAGGTAGGGAATATTCAGATAGAAGGGGAGAACAGAGGGCATCCCAAGAAGAAGAGCATGAGCAAAGGCTTGGAGAGAATAAAATTTACAGGTATGAGGGTCAGAATGGCATAGGAGCCTGAAGTCTGAAGTCAGATTGCGGGTGCTCTAATCCCAGCCCAGCCAGCTAGTAAACTGTGTGAACCTCTCTGCCTTACTTTCTTCATCTGTAAAATAGGGGGAATGATAACAAAGGTTGAACTAGCCCATAGGGTTGTTGTGAGGAGTTAATATTTAAAAAGTGCTTTGGGGGCTGCTGGAGTGGCTCAGTCAGTTAAGCGTCCTTCTCTTGATCTCAGCTCAGGTCTTGATCTCAGGGTTGTGAGTTCAAGCCCCGCTTCTAGCCTACTTAAAAATAAATAAAATAAATAAAAAGTGCTTTGGACTTTGTCTGGCACATAATAAGTACGATATACATATTCGGGTTTGTTATCATTATCCCTGAATCCAAGCAAGATTGTCCAAACTACTATCATGTCTCCCCTGCAGCAGTAAAATAGCATCCTAATTGGTCTTGCTTCCAGCCTAGCCTTCTAATTCACTCTTTACAGAACAGCCAGTGATCCACTTTCCATGAAAAATCTATTCCTGCTACTCCCCAGGCTTCCCATTCATCCAACAAATATTGATTGGGTGCCTCCTAAGTGCCAGACTCCACTCTGATAACTGGAGATACAAATGGTGAACAAGGTTTCTGCTCTCTTGGAGCTTACTTTCTTTTTTTTGGAGGGGGGGAGGGTGGCGGGGTGGCAGAGACAATCAACACATCAGAAGAAAATTCCAGAGTGGTAAGTGCTAAGAATAAAACAAATCAGAGAAAGATGGATAGGAGGTGGTGTGGCTGGGAGAGATGGGCTGCTTTAAGCAGGGTATTCAGGGAGGGCATCTCTGAGGAGGTGACATTTTTGCTGAGACCTGAATGAGGGAGAGTGTTTCTGGCAGAGAAAACTTGCCCCCAAGTCCTGCACCATCTAGCCCCTACTGACCTCCACCACCACACCTCATCTTCCCTCCAGCCACACTGGCCTTTCAAGTCCTCAAACTTAGCCCCTCTGGCTGGTTCCACTACTTGTGCCTGGCTCACCTTCCTCCTCTCTCCTCCTCTCCTATTCCCGCCAAAGTAAACTTTCAATCTCATCTTAAATGGCACTTCCTCTGGGGCTTTTTTCTTGATCCCTTTCTGAAGTTTAGACCCCAAAGCACCCTGTAATTCTCCTTCAAGCCATTCTGGTAGCTATAATCATTTGATTATTTAATTGCTTACAAGTGTCTGTTTGATATCTGTGTTCTCCACTAGACTTAAACTCTGTGACATCAGGAACCATCATTATTCTGGTCACTGTTGTTCCTCAGAGTCTAACACAGCACCTGACACACAGTGGGAACTTCATAACTGTTGTTGCTTGAATGACAGGCTGCCCGACACCAAGTATCTTGAATCTTTGGATTGATAGGGAATAAAATGGATGCATTTAGTCAGGGCCTTGAACCAGAGGCTAATTAGACTTGATAGGGCTGGCAGTAGAACAGCAGCTGAGCTGCGGAGTGATAGCTACACTTCCAAAAGATTCCTCTGGAACATACTTACTGAATGGGTTGGAGGAGAACAGACTGGAAGAAGAGAGCCAGAAATTCATTTGTTGAACAAATCCTTATTGAGTACCCACTGTGTGCCAGTCAAGCACTATCCTGGGCATTAGGGATACCACTGTGAGCAAAAGCAGAGGTGTCCCTATCCTGGGGAGCTTAGGGCTGTGACTGAAGAATGGAGAAAACAGGCAGTCCTTTCAAGGCTTGTGAATTTCAAAAGCCAGCCCCTCATGGATAGAAAGGATATAGGGTTAACAATAGGAGTAAATATTACAGCTAAGAACTTGATCTCAGAGTTCTCCCCACTCCCCCCAATCTCAAACTCCCAGGAGTTCTCAAACCTCCTAGGGGAGCTAAAGATCCCCTAGGCAGGGAAGGAAGACATAGTAAAAAAGGGATATATGTGTACCTATAAGTCGCACCTTGAGGAAGGAGCTCTCTGCCTTGCTCCCTTGGCCAAGGCTGCTGCTACTCGGGAACTAAGGGGACATGTTGGCCAGTAACCCAGACGAAGCTCCATTTCTCAGGTGGATTTAGTGGCAACCTGTGTGGGCAAGTGATGGAAGAGTAGGCAAGACAATGCAGCTCAACTGACAGGATTAGTGACACTTTGGCCCCATGTTAATTTTCCAAACACTGTGTACACTCTGAAAACCAAGGTGGGAAGAACCCCCAACTGAGATTGTTTCTACTACTCAGATGGAAAAGAGCTAAAAAGAAAGTGACTTGTCATAGCGGGGGTGGGAGTGGGGAGTTACATTTCTTGCACAGGAATCTGTGACCTGAGATTGGTAGTCCTACAAATCAGAAACCTCTCACAAACAAATGTACATTTGTAACTGTTAGAAAAGCTGCAAGGTGAGGCCCAGGATGCTACCAGAGCCTGTTCTGGAAGAAAGAGAACCTTAGCTTAGGCAGGTAGATGGATGCGGCTGAGAAACATCTCAAGGAAAGAAACAACTGGAGGAGGTGACAGGCTGGTTACTGCTGAGTTGTGTAGTCTGGGAAGAAGGCACAATTAGAAGGCTGATCCAGGGAGGATGGGGAAAAAAAGAGTTCTGTTTTAGAATGTTGAGCTTCAGGAACTGTTTTAACATCTAAGGGGGAGATTTCCTAAGGCAGGCAATGTGAGAGAGGTATTCAGACAGCAACTTGGATTTTTTTTTTTTTAATGTTCACTCTCGTTACTTGATTGAATCTCCACACACTACTGTGAAGTGAAGTGATATTTTTAGGACTGTATAGGAAAGTCGAAAAGCTGAGGTCAAGAGGGATGAAGCAACGTGCCTAGAATCACAAAGCAGGCAAGGAATTGCCTCATCCCAAACCCCTGGTTGTTCACCTTCACGATCTTGCCTTTTTTTTTTTTTTGTAGAAATGGGGTCTGGAAGTTGGTTCCTTTCCTTCTCTAAAATTGAGTGAACAATTGGGAGCTATCTGCAGGGTTCCGGGTGTGTAACTGCTCTCGGAGGGGGCGGATGCAACTTCCCAGCGCTAGCGCCTCTTACTGCTCCTCTAACACCTTTTTCCTTTGTGCCTTTTTAGCGCGAAAGTTCCTCAAAAGACCAGGTGCCTCTTGATTAGAACTACATTTCCCACAAGGCCCCAGGAGGCACTGACTAGCCCGAAACTACATTGCCCGGAATGCTGAGGTATTAAAGAGAGGGATGGGCTTCGACTCCGAATTTCAAAGATCAGTTTACTTACTTCACAGGCCAGATATAGTCACTCCTTCCCCCTTTCCTGCCAGAAACTTCCGTTCCCAGCTCAAACTTCCGATCCCACTCTTTTTCGGTGGGAATGCTTGGTTGGGAAAGGAGGGGGTGGGGTGGCAACCGTGATTAAGAGGGTAGGGCGCATGCGCCCACGGCGCAGGGTTTGGGCTGGGAGGGGGACTGATCGGTCCCCGGGCTCATCCCGCCTTGCGCGTGCGCAGACGATAAACCAACGCCCCGGAGTTGAAGCGCGGGTTTGGTGGCGCGTTTTAGCGAAGTCGCACGTGAAGGGCAGTAGTGGCCGGAGCCGGGTGAGTGCCAGTGGAGACCGGGGCTCAGGGGCAGAACGCGGGACGGGCAGGCGACAGCCGCCGCAGGTGGGAGCGGGGCGGGGCCTCGAGGCCTGGCGAACACGCGTGGGGTCCGACGGCGCCCGGCGGAGGGAAACAAACTGGGGACCGGGATCCTGGTTGCTATGCAACAGGGGGCGTCGTTACTAGGTAACAGGGAGGCACGCGTTTCCGGGGTGAAGAGGGTTCGGAGCTTTGCTCAGAGGTTCGACTGAGGCGGGGCGGCTGCCCGGCTGGGGTACGAGGCTAGCGCTGAGCCCCTCGACCCCGCCTCACGGCCCAGCTTCCCGCGGCCTCGCTTTGAGCACCTCAGGGTACCCTGAGCCCCTTGGGGTATCCCGAACCCATGGGCCGCGCCTCGTCCCTTGCCAGCGACGCCACCCAGCAAGGCTTGGCAGGGGACTTGCTGTTCGAAATAGCACATGCCATTGACACCCTGTCTGGGGGAGGCTGGGCCCTGGGGAGGAAGCTGCCCCTTTGCCCGTCGCCCTGCCCCCAAACAGTTGCTGGGCAGCAGCTGTCAGGGGTTTAGCGGGGGCTGCCCCCACCTGCCGGGACGCTGACTTCATTTTCCTCAGTGGCAGCTTCGCCCCATCAAGGAGCTTCCTTTCAACGCAGCTGTGCTTCTCCGGTGGCCGCTGCCTATTTGGATCAACTTTAAAATAAGCCTTTTCTCCCCACCTCTCCCTTGCTACTCTCACAGCTTCTTGGCGGTCTTCTAATATTCCTTTCACAAGCATCTATTAGTCATTGTTCTGTGCTAGGCGATGAGGATTCCAAAAAAAGTTGTCAAGTCTAACCGGAGGCGGTCAAAGTCTAATGGGGGAGGCTCGCCTATAAACTGCTAAATTATGCTACAATGTAATGAGTGGTGTATTGGCTGTCTGTGTACTTGACCCTTAAGGTCTACAAAGCTCTTGCAGAAACATAGTAGTAGTTCTTAACCCTGCTTAACCCCATTTTGCATTGAGGAGATTGAAACTCAGATTAAGGAATAGGCATAAGGTAGTGGCTTCTAATTTGTGGCAGAACTGAGTCTGGGATGCAAGTCTCGGTTCCTTTGTCTCCTGCCACACTTTGGAGGCTTTGCCTTAAATAGACTTCCTGTGCTGCTGATCGCTTGTGGCAGCTGTCTGGTTATGCATATCAGAAATCCTCGAGGGGCTCTAAAAACAAAATGCTGAGCCCTTCTTTGGGAGAGTCTAAGGTGGCCGCTCTTGGGGCAGACATCCTTGCTTGAACAGGCTCTACAGACAGACCTTTCTGATGGGCTGCCAGAGCTGAGAACCACTCTTCTACCGGGGCAGCTCTGAGCAATGATAGGGAAAATCAGGGCCGGCAGAGGGCACTAAATCAGCTGCCCCTCCTGCCACGTAGTGATTCATGGTGTGAAAGGAAGCTAACCAGAGGAAGGAGCCTTGGCAGGGGGTGTGTGGACTGCCCCGCCCTGCCCTCTTGGCAAACCACAGCTAAACATATAGTGCCTCCTTACTACCTTAGTTAAGTGAAGCACTTTCCCAGCTGAGCCGGGTTCTCCTGGCCCTGCCTGAGCCATCTTACAGAAACCTGGACAGAAGTGGCAGGTCTTGCCCCAATCTTTTGCCGTCCTCATACCTCTTGGTACAAAACCATGACCTCTAAGTCCAGCAGGTGGGTCATCTCCCGGTGGGAATCTGGATGTCCTCTCCCTTTGAGCTTGTTGCTAGTTGGTGGAACTTTCAGTGCCTTGAGGGCAGGGACCGTGTCTTTCTGAGGCAGCAGAGGGGTGTGGAACAAGCAAAGAGGCAGGATTTAGATCCTGGGTTCTGGAGGCAAGGCCCGGTTCTGTTGTGTGAGCTTGAACAAGTCACTTGACCTCTCTGAGCCATAGTTTTCTGAGTAAAATGTGGAATCACAGAACCTTATCAGGTTGTTGTAAGAGTTAAATGAGATGGTGAGGAGACAAGCACTTTGTAAATTATAAAGCATCACACATACACAAATAAACATATGCTTAACAAGATACAGACACACTCAACTGGGGCAGGTGGCCGCTTGTGTACATAAATATAAATACACACACATACAATTTGTTGTTGTTGAATGCCTACCATTTGAGGCCAGGTATTGGAGGAGATGATGTTTAAGACCTATTTCCTCTCAGAGCTCGAGACTGCGTGGCTCTTGACTGCCATGGCTTCTCTTTATTAAAAGTATTTGATTGGGCTGCAGTGAGGAGATGAACAACAGTGAGGCTGATCCTTGCTGCCTAGAAAGGACCTAGAAGAAACGAGAAGGAATCCTGTTAAATAAAACAATTGGAAGAAACGGACCAGCCAGTGAGCTACACCCTTATCTGCCAAGGGTACACTGTAGAATCCTGCTAGATTTGGTTTCTGGTGCACTTCAAAAAGTCAGCTGGCAAGGCAATGATGGCTTCACGGGGGAGGGTTTATTCCAGGTCCCCTAGCTCCTGTTGACTGGGGCAAATGGCTGCCTGAAAGTTGAGGATCGCACAGAATGCCAGAGGCTCCATGGGGGGAGCAGCTCACGTCACCCTGACCTTCTAAAACAGAGGAGATGACATCTGATCCCTTCTGGTAGAGGTCCTTGGATATAGGACCCAACCCAAGATAGCAACCCTGCTCTTTAAGTTCCCAGGGTGGTTATGACCCAGATAGCTCAGGAACTGACCTGTGCTTTCCTCACGTCTGACCACTGACTGGCAGCCAGGAACCATCTGGTCCTTGATTTATGCCAAAGAGAGTAGAATAAAAGGCTTCCCAGCCTGAGGTCTCTCCCCATGAACGCGTGTTTTGCAGCCCTGCTTGATTCCACAGACCTCAAGAGGAACTTAGGGCAGCTGTTTCTGGGCCAGAAAGTGCACGGATATGAAATTTTTGTAACTCTTTCTTGGACTCTTCTCCACTGCACTAAGTAAGAATGGGAACCTCTTCCCTCTCCTCTATCCTGGTGGCTCCCATTTCTGGCCAACTCCCTGAGTGATCTGCTAACTGCAAACACTTCAGATACCTGGCTGCTCCTGTATCCGGGGCCTGGCTTAGCCTCTGATCGTCGGGTCTCAATCATGGAAACTCCCTGGAGCTACAGGTTCATTTCTGAGCCTGGAAGAGAACAGGGGATTTGCTGGTGCTGTTTGACATTTCTCAAGCACTGTGGCAAATGGAAGGTAGACTTGGCAAACATTTTTTTTTGGCTGATCCACACCTGCTTCAGTGAATCGGTACTTATTGGGCCTTAACTTGCCTGTAGCATCACGTTAGGCGAGCTCAGAGCACAAAGCACAAAGTGGTTAAGTGAATTGTCACCAGTCATTCATGGAGATGACTGGTAGATGCCAGGTTTATTTTAGCTCATGAATAATCTATTGCGTGACTTTCTAAATCACTTTTGAGACTGACTTTGGAGATGACCCAGCTGGGCGGTGTGTGCGAGGGGTTCGACATCAGGTGCACCTGGGTTCAAATCCTGGTTTCCCCACTTACTGCTTCTCCCACCTCTGTTTCTTCACATCAGTAAAATGGACTAAAGTAACAATGCCTACCTGATGGCAGCGATTGTATGAGATCGGTGGTGCGTGGTTCGCTTTTTATTAATAATGGTATCTTTCCCTAAAGGTTGTGCTTTAATCCTTTGTCTGCCTTGGAGGCTGGGGAGTTGAGATCATTCTGTGTCAGCGCATCTCATCTTGGCGCAGTGGAATCACCAGGGGAGATTTGCAGGTCTAAACCTAAGTCACAGCCAGTGACACCAGGACCTCTGGGCTCTGGACAGAGGCATCAGTAGTTTGGAAGCTCCCAGGTGATTCCAGTGAGCAGCCAGTTGAGATCCACTGTGTTACCTTCACTCCCAGGGAGTGTGCAGTTCGAAGCAGAAGCTCAGGTTCAAGTCCTGACCTTTCTGCTTAGCCCAGTGACCTTGGGCAAATGCCTAAGTCTCAGTTTCTTCTCTTTTGTTACCGGGAGGGCGAGGAGGTTCATACCCACCTCGTACGACGGTCCTGCAGAGCAGATGGCATGTGTGCCGTTCTTTCTTGCTCGAGCATGTACCTGAGCGCTGCCCTTTACATCATTACACAGCAGTAATCGTATTTGTGTGCTATTTTTTAAGTTGTTTTTTTATATCAGCTTTACCTTAAGTAGATTATAACCTCCCTGGGGACAAAGCCTTATAGTCTTACACTTTTTTTTTTAATACTCATAGCACCTAAGGCCCAGAGATAGGATTTTTAGAACTGGAATAATCCTAGCTCTTCTCATCCACCCGAAGGCATTGAAGAATACTTGCTGGTTAATTAATATGCAAGTGGTAAAGAATGTGAAGGAGGCACCCATGAGTCAGATGGTCGTGCCCAGCTTCAGTTGAAAAACCCAGTTCTGCCTTTCTCAGCTAACAGGGTAGGGGTGGAGGAGGGTGTTGGGGCAAGTCATAGCTGGGCCAGTGGGTGTCCATGCCAGTTCTGGCTCTCTGCTCACCCTGTGCTTCTCTCCTGGCAGACCCCGCCATGGCAGGCCCAGACAGCAGTTCACCGTGGGGCAAGCATGTGCTCAAAGTCATCCTGATGGTCCTAGTGGCCCTCGTCCTCCTCCACTCAGCATCATCCCAGTCCCATGCAGACTTTGTGCCACCAGGCCAGCAGAAGAAGGAGGCCCCAGTTGATCTCTTGAGCCAGATAGGTCGCTCTATGTGGGGAACACTGGATGCCTGGCTTGGGCCAGAGACCATGCACCTGGTTTCCGAGGTAAGGACGGTGGTCCCTGCTGTGACCACACATATCGAAGAGAGATAAAGGGGGAGACGTCAATAGTCACCCTGTCTTGGCTCCACATCTTCTGTGCATCATAATCCCTGGTGCAGAGAGCCCCACATTCCACAAAATGAAGCCAGACAGTACCTGCTTTTTGCAATCCCATTGTTTGATTCCTGCCCTCGGACCTTTAGCTCTTTCCCTTCTTCCTGCCCTTTCTGGTCAGAAAGACTGAGAAATGAACCAGTCTTTATAAACCCATGTCGCTGGATGACGATAGAGTCTGACTTTGGTCTAAATCTGACCTAAAGTCTTAAATTGGCAAAATATCAAGACCTGAACCCTGTAGAGGTAGAGGTAGGTCTGACTCAGGGCGTAAGGCAGGGCTGTCTCTTCTCCCTAAGGGCATCCCAGGCGTGGCATCACAGACTTTGCATAGGTCATTCTAAACAGTCCAGCCGCTCATTTATAACATCCATCACCCAGTAGAGCTGATTGACCCCTTTTTCACTGAAACATCCTAACCCTTCACAGATGTTGCTTCACACAACTTCGTGATTCCCTGGGAAGACCCCAATTTCACAGGGTGACTACCATAGAGATTTGTTGATTTCCCACACACACATTCATCTACTACCATCACCAAAGTATTCTGGCAAGTCAGTTGAATGAGGGCCCAGATGTCCCGAGTTCCAGTTCAGGAAGGACACACGGCCTGCTGTCCCTGCTTGGTGGGCTAACCTTTGGCTGAGAAGGAGGTGGGACCCATTCGTCCCGGGCCTTGCCGGGCAGGGGTCAGAGGCCTAAAGGAGAAGGAGCGTGATTGATTGTGGACTCATCTCCTGCCCTGCTCTTTCCACAGACCTTGTCCCAGGTGATGTGGGTCATCTCTTCAGCCATCTCGGTGGCCTTCTTCGCGCTGTCTGGGATCGCTGCACAGCTGCTGAATGCCTTGGGAGTGGATGGTGAGCACCAGAGAACTGGTCAGGTCTCCCGGAGCTTAGCCTGTCACTTCCTGTTGGTGGGACTTTATCTTTTCAGGGCCCAGACTTTTTCCCAGCTGCTTGACGCCTGCCGGGTTTCCCCAGAGGCAAGCATAAAAGTGGGCTAATGACTGCAGCCTCCCAGGTGTTTGCTTCATGTTAGGCAGAGCATGGTGCTAAGCCATAGTATCTCATTTAACCCTTACCCGCAGCCCAGAGAATCACTCGCATTTTGCAGAGGAACCCGTTCAACCAAGGGCAGTAATCTACGCCCGACCAGCAGGAGCGGGAGCTGAGATTCAAGCTCCTATCTTTGTGACCCTGTGGGAAAGGGTTTTTCCTTTGTAAGGGGGTTTAGCTCCTCCCCCTTTTTTGGTTCTTGCCCCCTGTGCCCTGACCACTCCAGGTTGGCTGATTCTGTAACTCTCCCTCTTCCAGGAGACCACCTCACCCAGGGCCTGAAGCTCAGCCCCAGCCAGGTCCAGACATTCCTGCTGTGGGGTGCAGGGGCCCTAGTCGTCTACTGGCTTCTGTCTCTGCTCCTTGGCTTGGTCTTGGCCTTGCTGGGGCGAATCCTGTGGGGCCTGAAACTTGTCCTCTTCCTGGCCGGCTTTGTGGCCCTGGTGAGGTCAGTGCCCGACCCCTCCACCCGGGCCTTGCTCCTCCTGGCCCTGCTGACCCTCTACGCCTTGCTGAGCCGGCTCACTGGCAGCCGTGCCTCGGGGGCCCAACTGGAGGCCAAGGTCCGGGGGCTGGAGCGCCAGGTGGAGGAGCTACGCTGGCGGCAGAGGCGGGCAGCCAAGGGGCCCCGGAGCGTGGAGGAGGAGTGAGAAGGCCGCCGGACAAGGCCACCTTCGCCGTACCAAAGAGCTGCACTGCTTCTGGATCGCACAGCCCTCCTTCCGGCCCCCGGCCCCTTTCTTGCCCTGTCTCTGAATTGTCAGAGCCTTCATCCCTGCACCAGACCCCCTAGCTGAGAAAGAGGAAGACCATGACCCATGATGGACCCCAGGAGCCCATCTTCTGAGGTTCTCTGTCTGGAATTGGTTGTCCTAACCCTTTCTCTGCTCCCAGCCTGCCTCAGTCAGGCTGGGTTGGCAGGGTCTCCCCTGTGGCTTGTGCATCTGTTCTCAGTGGACATCCCTGCCATTGGTCTCCCGTGACTCAGCCGGCTCCCCCCTCTCCTCCTGCCTTGCCTTCCTCCTGATGCTCTCACTCTCCTGTCCTTCTGGAGCTCCTCCTCTGCCAAGTCCCCAGCTTCCTTCCTGTTTGTCTCCTTCTAGCCCTGCACTCCACCCAAACCACAGTCCCTCGAGGCATGTTCCTGTCCTCTTCATTGCCTAGCCAGGGGGAAGAGGCAGGGCATATGGGACCTGAGGGGAAGGGCTGGGGGGAGTTCCCAAAGGGTTTGGGAATTAGAATGTACATCGAGTCTGTTACAAGTGCCTTAATCCGAGCCAGCAGGGCCCTCTGCTTGCCCGCCGCTGTACTGTATGTAGGAAAGTGCACTGTGGCTGCTTTGTGTCAAGAAGAGAGTTTTCCCTCTCAGAATCTTGATTCCCCTTCAGCCAGAGCAAAAGGTGACTGCTTCATAGGCTTGTGCCTGCAAGTAGGACCCTGCGGTGGCCATCAGATCCCCTGTGGGGATTTCAGAGACACTGAAGGAGAAGGGAGGACTCCTCTCGTCCGCACAGCTCCAGACGGTTCTCCACCCTTCTCCCTCCACTCACTGCCACTAAGGAGTTGCTCATCAGGGTCCACCCCAGTGGCCTAGGGGGAGTGCAGAGCAGACACACCAGAGCTGCACACCATGGCCCCTTCCTCTCCCAAGCTCCAAGAGGGGCAGGGTGCCTGCCACCTGAGCCCTCTCCACCAGGGGTCTCATTCTTCCTCTGAGGCTCTGGTGGCGGTGGGCGTCCTCTGCCAGGGCCAGCACAGGATGTGAAGAATGAATTCAGTGCTCAGTTCTTACTGTTAAGGTCTGATGTGGAATCACAGCAGCAGTGATATATGTTTTTATCAGCGCTTGGTTGGTTTTAAATAAAATGCACGCTATTTTATTATCTCGTTCATATAAAATGTATTTACTCAAAGTCTTGGATGGCTTTCATTTGTCCCTCCAGCTAACTCCATTTCTGCGGAGCGGCTCGGTTTTCTTGACTTCTCCCTGCAGGGGCAGCGTGAAGCTGGTAGAAAGGGAGGGAGAAGGGGGAACAAAAAAGAAGGCTGGTACCAGGCACCCTTCCCTCGTGGAGTGTGAGGGACGAGGAAGTCATGCCCCCTTTACAAAACTTCCAGGAACTGGCCCACACTCTTGGAATAGTGTGTATGGGGGGGTGTGTATGGGGGGAGAGCAAGGAAGGGCACCCCTTCCCCCATGGTGGGCAAGAGTATGAAAGGCTGGCCCGCAGGCAGCCAGGAAATTTGCCTGCCCTCCCTCCTTCCCTCACCAGATGGGAGTTTCTGGCACTATGGTTCTCACTTGGCCCATAGGTTAAATCAGTTGTTTTGTAGAGGGGCCCAGGTGTGGGGGTTTTTTTGTTTCTTTTTAAGCTGCCACAGAGATGCTAATGTGCAGCCAGGTGCCCTGGTCCGGACCTCTCCTAACTGTCTGGTAGGCAAGGCTGGGCCAGGAGGCCAGGACCTGGGTGGCAGGACTTCCCTCAGGAGCAGAGAGGCCCCCACCTTTCCTAGGCCTATGGGCCTCTCCCAGGGATGGGGCTGGGCCAGCCGTGTGCACCTGAGACCTTCCTCCACAGGAGTGGCCCAGGACTCTGTCAGGGCAGGCCCAGGTGATCGTCACCTGGCCCATTTTGGCCCCTTTCTTCCCCTTTTCCGCCCCTGCAGTTCGGTTCCCCATAGCCCCAAATTCCACTTCTGATTCAGGTGTCAGATACCTTCACAGGTGAGTTGCTTGTGGGCGGGCATGAGGCAGAGGAAGTGGCTGTTTGCTCCAGGGGCAGGAGCTTCCGAGAGGGAGCCAGCAGAACGCCTCGAGGCCCTCTTAGTAAGGCAGATCAGTCCCCAGGGAAGCGGCCTTCTCCCCGACCTCAAGCACGGGGCGCTCAGGGCTTGGGGATCCGTAGGGCACTAGGACCCGGCGGGGCGGAGGGGCAGCCCGTGTGCCGCGCTCGCTCCCTCCCACCCTCCTGCTCCGGCTCCCGCTCCATTGTCTGGGAGCTGCGGCCGCGGACAGGCGGCCGGGCGGGCGGCGGCGGGGACCCAGCCGGCGGGGTCGGAGCGGCGCGGAGCGGGCGCGGGAGATGCCGGGCGGGCGGGGGCCACCTGAGCCGCCCGCCTAGTCCCCGCTCTCCGCGGAAAGGATGTGCGGCGGGATGGCGGGGCGCGCAGCAGCGGTTCCCCGGGGGCCCTGCGGCCCCTGGCTCTGCCTCCTGGTGGCCCTGGCTCTGGACGTCGTGAGAGGTCAGCGGGAGGGGAGGGGATGGGCGGGGCGAGGGGCGGCTGGGGCCCGGCCGGGCTGGAGGGATGCGGCGAGCCGGGAGCTGCGGGTTCCCGTACTGAGCCCGGAGCGGGGTCGCCCCGCAGCGCGCCCTGAGGGCTGGAGGTCTCACCCCTCGGATCTTCCCTCCAGCCGCGCTCCTCTGTTGCTTCCCTCACTTCCAGAACCCGGCAACTCTTCTGATCCAGGACCAGCCGGGTCCCGGGCTCTCCCCGCCAGCCCCCGCACCTTCCGAGAGCTCCCCCTCCCGCCCGGGCATTTAACCCGGCTGCCCCTGGCCCAGGCGCACCAGCTCCCTAATCTGCGGTCCACAGAGCTGCACGCAAGTGGCTCCTAGTCTCCCCCCTCCGCACCAACGACTCACCCACCGTCGACCCAGGCCCCACGGGCATGGGAAGCAGCCCCTTTGCCTGGGACCTGCGAGGTGTGCAGCCGCGCCCCCC
>NC_058413.1:10309556-10492551 GCF_002201575.2 Neomonachus schauinslandi | reverse complement strand
GCCCCCCCCCCCCCCCCCCCCCCCCCGGCCCCAAGGAGCAATCTGACTTTGGAGTCTGCGGGGATTGCCCCATCCGTGCCTTCCTGAATTCTATGGGGATCCCCATCACTGGAGGAAGGGGGAGCGATTCCTCTGTGCCCAGGGTGGGGGTCAGACTTGGCAGGGCTTGGCTGCTAGGTGGATGACACCACAGTACGGGGCGGGGAGAGGGGATGCGGTGGGGGGGGTGGCGGATAGTGAGGCATTCTCTAGCCCCCTCACCCTCACCGTGAGCTGAGCTCTGGGTGCTGGGAGTCCGTGGGAGTCAGGCCACAGAGCATCTTGTAATTATCCAGGCAGTAGAACAGGAGGAGGGCTGGAGGTCAGGGGCTGCCCCCAGGAAGCCATAGTCACTCACCTGTTACACTTGGGGGCAGGATGTGTGGAGCGTCTCAGACACAAGTTCCTTGGTGGGAGGGTCTTGAAGGAGGTTGAGAAACCATCAAGTCCCCCAGCCCAGGATGGGGCAGAGAGGGAGCTGGTTCTAGGGCTGCTTTCAGCCACCTGCTCCCCTCCCCAGGGGACCAGCAGGAGCCCTAATAACCTCTTACACAGAGAGATGAAGGAAGCCTTGTCACATCCATTATTCAACAGCAATAACCCCTCCTCCAGACAGCTCACCGCACTTTACAAAGCCCTCCCCTATTCACAGTTGTTACTAAATGCTCATTCTACAGGTGAGGACTCAGGCTCCGAGATGTTAAATGACTGACCCAAGCTTTACTGAGGCAGAATTAAGACGTAAACGCAGTCCTCCAGGCTCCCAGGACATCCTCTCCAGGGAGAGCTGCCCAGCTTGGGGGATTCAGGAATGAGTAGAACAAATCCCCCTGTCGATAGACAGGAAGACAACCAATTCAGATGAGGCAACTAGGGGGCTGGTGGGAGGGCAAGCAATCAAGAAGGGCTTCGTTAAGGAAAGTCCCTTAAGGACTTTAAGGGCCGGGGGAGAGACCCACAGTCTAGGGAGTGAGGCTGGAAGTGCTCACCCTTGCAAACAGCGCAGGGAGGAGAGGGAGGATATCCCTCTGGGTGTGATGCCTGAGCTCTGACTCCCAGCTTCACCACTCTCCAGCTGTGGGATCCCAGGCAAGTCCCTTAACCTCAGCCTCATCTTTCACATCCATAAAATGGAATTAATAGCAATAGAACCTAGTTCTCAGAGTTATACAAATGGAAGAATTAATCTCAAATTGTCGTCTGTGTATAGTGTTCGAAAGTGTTTATTATTACTAGGTCTAACTAATAGTTGGTACAAACCAAGTATGGTCTTAGGGGTCCTTTGCCCTTCTACTCATTGAATATTTTGGCTCTCTCCCCAGGCTCATAGTCCTCCCCCCCCAACCCCAATCCCAATCCCAATCCCACTTTTGCACTCCGGTACCCAGTTGGGACAGGGAAGAAGGGAGCAAGCTTAGGAAACCAGTGCAGGGTTGCCATGGTGATGATGGAAGGGGAGGGAGGTGGGTGCCCCAGCAAGTCTGGCCAAGGACCCGGGGACAGAGAAAGGGTCTCTCTTCTACAAAGCTCACCTCATTGCCATCTTACTGCACAGACCCTGTCTGGGGAGAACTGTGCCCCACAGATGCCTTGACACCAGAGGCGAGTAGGTAGAGGGCAGGAATGGGGAGGAGATGTTGAGAAGGTTCTCCTCAAGGGAGGAAGGCCTGAGTCTATGGTAGGCAGGAGAAGGAAAGGTTTGGAAGCTGGCATCCAGTCTGAGATGTACGTTCAAATCCTGGTCCCGCCACATGCTACCTCCTGTTTCCCCATCTGTGAAATGGGACAACTTCCCCTATATCCTGGGGGAATGGGACATTTCTTTTTTTTTTTTTTTAAATATTTTATTTATTTGAGATAGAATGAGAGAGAGAGAGAGAGCACATGAGAGGGGGGAGGGTCCGAGGGAGAAGCAGGCTCCCTGCCGAGCAGGGAGCCCGATGCGGGACTCGATCCCGGGACTCCAGGATCATGACCTGAGCCGAAGGCAGCCGCTTAACCAACTGAGCCACCCAGGCGCCCGAATGGGACATTTCTAACCTTTTCTTCCTCCGCTGCCCACCACCACTGTGCCCCAGGCTGGAGCTCAGTTCAGCCCCAGCCAGCTCTGGAGCTGTCATCATCTCTACCCCTTCTCCTTCTTCAGTGGGCTGTGACCAGGACCCCCTGGACCCCGTCTACCTGCCCGCAGCCCTGGAGCTCCTTGACGCCCCTGAGCACTTCCGTGTGCAGCAAGTGGGCCGTTATCCCCCGGCCAACTCCTCTCTGGGCTCCCGATCTGAGACCTTTCTGCTCCTGCAGCCGTGGCCCAGGGCCCAGCCACTTCTCCGGGCCTCCTACCCACCCTTTGCCACTCAGCAGGTAAGGAGAGGGCACCAGGGACTGACTCCCAGGCTCACAGGATGCAGAGCTGAGGTCTGCTTGTGCGTAGCTCAAGGGTCCTCCCCAGCCCCAGCTGTGCTCCACATTTTCCAGAGGGGGAAATTGCAGTCCGTAAATGCTCTGTCCTGCCACACCAGGTCTGGAAGCCTGGTGTCCCATCTTTCCGGATCTTGCTTCCCTGCACCCCCTGCTTTGTTGAGCACCCCCATTCTCCCTCCAGGTGGTCCCGCCACGGGTCACTGAACCCCACCAGCGGCCAGTGCCCTGGGATGTGCGGGCTGTGTCAGTGGAAGGGGCCGTAACTCCGGCGGAGCCCCATGCCCGAGTCCTCTTCCACCTCAAAGGGCAGGATTGGCCTCCAGGGCCTGGCAGCCTGCCCTGCGCCCGGCTCCATGCCACACACCCTGCAGGCACTGCTCACCGAGCCTGCCACTTCCAGGTGAGTGGGCGGGCCCTACCTAGGCCGGCCCTACCTGCTGTGCCAGCCAGAGGGTAGTCCTGGGTAGGGAAGAAAGGGCTTACCACTTCTGGGTGGTTTGGGAGTCCCAGACAAGCTGACTCCATTCCTGTTCTGCTAGCTTTCATGGAGACCTTTTGAAAGGGTTATTTAGGGCGCCTTAAGGAAGTCAGTCCATTGTATATGACTTTGGGCAAGTAACTTAATTTTTGTGGGACTCAGCTTCCCCATCTATGAAATGGAGTAGTAATAATTCCTACCACATATGGAACTGGGATAAAGAACAAATGAAATGAATGCAATAGCTTTTAGCACGATGCCGATGCCTGGCCCAGAGTAATCACTCAGCAAATATTTGCATTATTGTTAGTATTACTCTTATAATTGCAACTTACACTGTTTTGGAGTCGAGCACGGGAACCCACCGGGGAGAGGTATTTTGCGGGCTTTGGGATTCTTCGAAGCCTGAGGTATAGTCAGGGTGGTCCTGGGGCATCATTAGGGGGAGGCATTGGGATTGGCTCACTTTGGAATGAGACTGTTCCCCAAAGTCGAAGTGTGGCTTTTGGACGTGTCCAGAGACCCAGCCCCAGTCACGTCACTCATTGACTGTGTCACCTGGAACGTGTCTCTGGCCCAGGCTGGTCCTGCCTTTCATGGACCCCTCCAGCTCTGCGTTTCCTGCCGTGGGTGCTGGAACCCCCTCCCCTGCCGGGCCAACCGTGGCCATTGTGTGTTTGCAGCCCTCCCTAGGTGCCTGTGTGGTGCAGCTGGAGTTTCCCTCCCACTGGTTCTCTCAGGGCTCCACCACGCGGGCCGAGCTGGCCTACACGCTGGAGCCCGCAGCTGAGGGCCCTGGGGGCTGCGGCCCTGGCAGGGAGGAGGACCCCAGGGAACAGGCCCTTCCGGTGGGTGGTGTGGAGCTGCGCCCAGCGGACCCCCCACGGTACCAGGAGGTGCCCCTGGACGAGGCTGTGACCCTGCGGGTGCCTGATGTGCCCGTGAGGCCCAGCCAGCTCTTCAGTGCCACCCTCCTGCTTCGGCACAACTTCACAGCCAGTGTCCTGACCCTGCGGTGAGTGCTGGGCTCCTGGGGAGGTGGAAGGGACGGGTTGGAGGCAGGAACCTCTGCAGGAAGACTGGGCAGGTGCCTTCTCCTGTTGGGGTCCTTACTGGCATCCTTGATCGCTGCAAACACGGGCCCACCACACTCCCTCCAGGCCAGGCAAGGCCCGGCCATGGGCACAATCCTGAACTTGGAGTCAGAAGCAGGAAGCTCCCCTTCCCCTGGCACCTCCCTGAGACTCCTTGTCCAGCAGGACTAACATTGCCTGCCTCTCAGGGCAGCTGTGAGGCTCCAGGGAGGGAAAATAGGAGAGGACTTGGAAACTGGAGAGTGCAGTGCCTGGGGGATGGTTGATGCTCTAATACCCCAGGACAGGTGTTTGCTCCAGTCGTGTTATCTGCATGTTCTCCCGCCTGCCTCCTTGCTGCATGTCCCTCACCTTTGGACAGGAAGGCCCTCCTTTTGTGTCCCTCTCTGCAGGAAGTTCTCCCAAAGTAGCCTCACATCCCAATTCCACTGACAAGGATTTGCGGAGTATGACTCCCCTCTCCCATGTTTGGGTTTGTGTGTGTCCTGTCCCTATGTGTTTCTCAGGTGCCTGTCGCATCCCCCTGTCTCTCACACCCTCCTATGCCCACTCGCACACTCATTAGATCTTTCGCAGACACTTAAAACATGTCCAGGCCTGTGTCTCCACTCTGGAGCTACAGAGGAGCAAGGCCAGGTCCCCACCTGGTGCTAAGGGGCCCCGGCGGTAGGGAAAGGAGCTGTGTGGCCTGCACTGGATTATGTGCTCTGGGAGGTATGAGGTGTGATGGGGGCCTGGGTGAGGGCTGGAGGAAGGAGAAAATTCATCCTGCCACAGGAAAAGCTTTCTAAAGGAAACAGTATTTGAGTTGCTGGAAGCTTGAAGAACGAGCAGACGAAAAAAAGAGGGGCAGGCCGGGCTGAAGGCACAGCCTGAGCAGACTCAGAGGCATAAAAATGAGCTGGGGTGGGGGGGGGGGAGGAACTTTCGGTGTAACTGAAGCAGAATGACAGAGGGATGTCACAGCCAAAGATGAAACTAGACCAGATCCTGGAGGGCTTTGATGCCGGTATTAGACTTGACCCTGTGGGCAGTGGGTCTTTGAGTCGGGGAGAGCTGTGTGGCCTGACCTGCGCTGAGATGGGGTCCTTCTGGACCAGAGGATGTGAGCAGAAGATTCAGACCGGAGCTGGGGAGGCCAGACAGGAGGCTGATTGCCTTTCGCCCCTTGTGTCTCTCCTTATTCTAGTTCAGCGCCCACCTTGACACACTGGGCCTATGTCCTCTCCCCAGGATCAAGGTGAAGAAGGGGCTGCACGTGACGGCTGCCCGCCCAGCCCAGCCCAGCCTCTGGACTGCCAAGCTGGACCGCTTCAAGGGCTCCAAGCACCACACAACCCTCATCACCTGTCACCGTGCCGGGCCCTCAGGGCCAGACTCCAGGTGGGCAACTCCCTCCCCAGGGGGCGGAGGAAGGCGTGAGCAGATTATTTCTGGGGCCTGAGGGAAGGGGGCTGCCAGGCTGCTTCCATATTCCCACGTGAGCAGGCACAGAACACTCCTTCAAGGAAGCTGCACAAAGCAGATAGTGATTCATTCAGCTACTATTTATCCATCCCCAGGTACAGCGAGTGTCTGTGATCTCATTCCAGGTGTTACCAACCTATCCTGGCTACTCAGTGACAGCCTTCACAGCCACCACCCTGCCTCCCTCAACCACCAAATGGGTCCCTTTTTCTGGACCGTTAATATTTCAGGAACAGCTCAGCTGTGGTTAACCTTTATGAACTCTCATTCATGCTCTGAACCTGGGCCAAGGCCAGGAGCGTGGTAGCTCCAGTTTGAATCCTGGTTCAGACACTTTTGGATAACCGTGGGCAAGCCAGTTAACCTCCCGCGATACCCCCTGCCCCCGACCAGAGCCTCAGTTTCCTTACCTGTAAAGTGGGGATAATAATACACCCCTTAGGGTCCATGAAAATAAAATACTGTAGAGCAAGCAGCCAGCCAGTGCTTGATCAGAGGAACCTGCGAGAGTTATGATTCAGGGGGTCAAGTGCCAGTCCTGGGGCTTTGAAGTGACTCTTCCTCCCAGGGAGAAATTGACCCCAGCTGTTTTATGCCCTCCCCTCCCCCCATGGCTATGGAAGACAGAAGTCTGTCTGGTGGGAGGGCAAGTGGAGGGGGACTAGGGAGGGAGGAGGGCAAGCAGGCTTTCCAGGGGGGTGGCGAAGTGGCTACATGGATCTTCTAGAGGCCAAGGGCATATAAGAGCTGGGGCTCTGAGCCGGGATGCTTGAGTTTAATCCCAGCCCTGCCACTTTTCACTCTGACTTTGGGCCGGTTATATGACTGCTTTTGTTTTGTTTTGTTTTGTTTTTGAAGATTTTATTTATTTATTTTGACAGAGAAAGAGAGACAGCGAGAGAGGGAACACAAGCAGTGGGAGTGGGAGAGGGAGAAGCAGGCCTCCCACGGAGCAGGGAGCCCGATGTGGGGCTCGATCCCAGGACCCGGGGATCATGACCTGAGCCGAAGGCAGACGCTTAATGACTGAGCCACCCAGGCGCCCCTGGGCCGGTTATATGACTTCTGTCCCTCCGTTTTTTCCCCTGCAAATTGAGGGTTATCATAGGACCCAGCTCACGAATCTAGGAAGTGCTGACAACAGCGCCTGGCCACTAGCAAGCACTCAGTCTCTCTCTCTCTTCTGGCCAGCAGCCCCCTTAAACAATCCGAGTTCCTGTGGGTGGACTTTTTGGTGGAGAATGGCACAAGTGGGGGCGTGGCAGTCACTCGCCCTGTCACATGGCAGCTGGAGTACGCAGGCCAGGCCCCCGAAGCAGAGAAGGACAAAATGGTGTGGGAGATCCTGGTGTCGGAGAGGGACGTAAGAGCCCTTGTCCCACTGGCCAAGGTAAGGAGTCCCCACCTGTGCCCGGCCAGGCCCAGGGCCAAAGGAGGCAAAGAGCTGGGGGCTGAGCCCCTCCTGAACAACCCCCCCAGGCCGAGGAGCTGGTGAACACGGCTCCGTTGACTGGAGAGGCACGGCGTGTGCCCGTGCGCCTGGTCACTGTGGACAGCGGCGGGGCTCTGGTGGAGGTGACAGAGCAGATCGGCTGTGAGTCGGCCAACACACAGGTCCTGCAGGTGAGTGGCATGTGCCAACCCCGTGTGAGTATGCGCTCATGTGCACAGTGATGCACAGATGCCCTCCCCACTTGGGTCCCCAAGAGAACAGCTTCTTCTTCACACCAGAAACCTCGTGGGGGGCACCACAGATTTAACTTTGTTTCCACCACACCTCTCCACAGTCACGTGGGAGCTGTGTCACCCCAGCAGCCACAGCTTAGGCATTTCCATGTTCATTACTGTATTGACAAATGAACCGATGTGGGAGAGTTAACGGCACATACTTTGGGGGCACGTGACTGGCTCAGTCAGTAGGGCATGTGACTCTTGATCTCAGGGTCCTGAGTTCAAGCCGCGCATTGGACATAGAGCTAGAGCCTTTTTTTTTTTTTTTTTAAATTTTTTTTTTTTTGAGAGAGTACATGAGAGGGGGGAGGGTCAGAGGGAGAAGCAGGCTCCCTGCCGAGCAGGGAGCCCGATGCGGGACTCGATCCAGGGACTCCAGGATCATGACCTGAGCCGAAGGCAGTCGCTTAACCAACTGAGCCACCCAGGCGCCCGAGCTAGAGCCTATTTAAAAAAAAAAAAAGAATATGTATGTTGGGACCCACAAATTTTGGTTTGAAACCCATCTTTGGAGGCACCTGAGTGGCTCAGTTGGTTAACTGTCTGCCTTCAGCTCAGGTCATGATCCCAGGATCCTGGGATGGAGCCCCGCCTCGGGGGGGGGGGGGGGGGCCCCCTCCGCGGGGGGCCTGCTTCTCCCTCTCCCTCTGCTGTTCCCCCTGCGCTTATGCACGCTCTCTCTCTCTGTCAAATAAATAAATCTTAAAAAAAAAAATCTTTTTTATCAATTAGCTGTGTGATCATAGACTAGTCTCTTCTCCTCTCTGAGCCTTGGTTTTCTAAACTTTAAAATGGGAAAATATAAAATGGGAATATATTGTAAGAATTAAAAGCATCCAGGGGCGCCTGGGTGGCTCAGTTGGTTAAGCATCTGCCTCTTGATTTCGGCTCATGTCATGATCTCAGGGTCACAAGATTGAGCCCCACGTCCAGCTCGTCGCTGGACATGGAGCCTGCTTAAGATTCTCCCTCTCCGTCTGCCCCTCCCCCACTTCCTCCCTCTCTTAAAAAAAAAAAAAATTAAAAGCACCTACAACACTATACCAGAAGAGAGCAGGAGCTGAAGCGATGGCAGCTTTTAATACAATGTAATACTTATAGGATGCTAAAAATGATAATTATTAGAGCCTTGTAATGATCCATGAGATTAGGAAAAAAAAGGGGGGCAGGGTAACTTTCTCCATTTTGAAGTTCTAAGAGGGGAAGCCCAGAGCTTGCATTTCCTAAATCCTGGCTGCCTGACCGGAAGAGGTGTCTTTTCACTTACGATGGCACTTTGCCCCTGTGTGAGTGGTTCCCTCCTGAGGGCTCTTGGGTGGGTAGGTCTGTCTTGCCTCTGCCCACCTTTCTGTAGTTGGTTGCCAGGTGGCTCCAGCACAAAAGTCGGAGGCCAGCACTAATGAGCCAAATGTGTGGGTTCGAACTCTCCACTACCAGGAGAAAGATTTTGTTTTTACGCAAATAGTTTCCCCAGCTGAGCCCCAGGTGAACTTGGGGAATGGCTGGTTCCTCTAGAATGGATCTCAGATGCATAGTGAAGCCCTTTTTTTTTTTTTTAAGATTTTATTTATTTGAGAGAGAGCAGGAGCAGGGGAGAGGGGCAAAGGGAGAGGGAGAAGCAGGCTCCCCACTGAGCAGGGAGCCATGCGGGGCTCAATCCCAGGACCCTGAGACCATGACCTGAGCCAAAGGCAGACGCTTAACCAACTGAGCCACCCAGGCGCCCCTTGGTGAAATCTTCATACTCTTAAGACATGCCAGTAAAATGCAGAATGAATTTCAGCCCTGCCCCATATGGCGGGGGCTCAGGGCAGCCCTCTCTGCCCTGAGCTCCACACCTGTCTTCCGAAGCTTAGCCCAGCTCCTACCTCCCATAGGTGTCGGAGACCTGTGATGCTGTGTTTGTGTCTGGCAAGGAGAGCCGGGGCGCCCGCGGGGTGCGGGTGGACTTCTGGTGGCGCCGGCTGAGGACCTCGCTGCGACTGACAGTGTGGGCCCCGCTGCTGCCCCTGCGCATTGAGCTGACCGACACCACCCTGGAGCAGGTCCGAGGCTGGAGGGTCCCCGGCCCAGCTGAAGGGTGAGTGGGGGCCTTGGCGAAGTCGCTCTGGGACCCGAGAGATGGTGCAGGGAACACAGCCATGGGCTCAAGCTGGGATCTAAAAACTGCCCTGTTGCTTCCGTCCCTCCTGCCCACCTGCCTGTCCCCACCCAGCCTCTGACCATTTTGTGATCGCCAACCTCCACACTCTCTCTCCCCCTCCCATGCCACACTTCTCCGAAGTACAGATCACTTCCTAATTACTGGACCGCCTGATTCATCTTGTTTGTGGTCTGCCCACTGCCTTCACTCTCCTCCCTGAGACTTTTTTTAAGACCTGGAAGGCGAGGGGTTTGGTCTATTCTGTTCACTGCTGCGTCCTCAAAGCCTAAGATGGCACCTAGCTCAATAAATATCGAGAGGGTCCCACCGGAGCCCAAGGGCGAGGTGGCCTCAGGAATCTGAGCCAGGCCCCCCGGACACTGAGCACCGCAAGGCCTCCCCCTCGGAGAGGGTCTCCCCGCCTCCCCAAGAGCCAAGAATTCAGATTAAGAACAAGAGGAGGGCGAGAACGGCTTGATGGACAGGCATAGGCACCAATTAGGAACGGCGGCGCCGCGCCGACACGCAGAGGGGCAGCTATGCGCAGTTTGAAGAATGCGCGTCCCTTAGGAGCTGGGCTGGGGGGCGGGGGGGGGGGGGGTGTCTCCAGAGGGCGTGGCCCTCAACGGCTGGGGGCGGAGCCCGAGCTGACGCCCCGCCCCCGGGCCTGTCCGTCCTGCCCCACCCCCACCTCCCCAGAGTGCTGGAACCCGAGGCTGCTGCAGTGGCGGAGGAGGCGGAACGGCGCGCCCGGGGCTGCCGCCTGCAGTACCAGCGGGCCGGCGTGCGCTTCCTTGTCCCCTTCGCGGCCCACCCGCTGGACGGTGGCCGCCGCCTCACCCACCTGCTCGGCCCCGACTGGCTGCTGGACGTGTCCCACCTTGTGGCGCCGCACGCACGCGTGCAGGACCCGCGCGTAGCCTCGCTGGAGGGCGGCCGCATCCTGGTGGGCCGGGAGCCCGGCGTCACCTCCATTGAGGTGAGCAGACCCTCATGAGAAGGGCATAGGTGGCCCCCAGAATGTTCATGGGCAGATATGAAGAGTGTCAGAACGGGCCCAGGGTGTACCTGGGCAGGTATGAGCCCAGCGGGATTGGAGATTGGGTGAGAATAGGATGGGGGACACCCTCAAAGCATGAAGGGCTGGGGTTGGGTATGGAGGGACCAGGCCTTGAGAGAGGAGGGAACTGTTCCCTAGGCATGGGGGTCCCGGTATGTATAGGTCGTATGGAGTGCAAAGAGTGGGGAAAAGCAGCATGTGCAGATGATGAGGCTCAGACCGGAGAGGCTCTCTGTGTACTTGCCCCCCCACAACTTGCAGCTCCCTCTCACCCTCAGGTGCGTTCCCCACTGTCTGACTCCATTCTCGGGGAGCAGGCATTGGCTGTGACGGATGACAAGGTCTCGGTGCTGGAGCTGCGGGTGCAGCCGGTGATGGGCATCTCACTGGCCCTGAGCCGGGGCACTGCTCACCCCGGGGAGGTCACAGCCACATGCTGGGCACAGTCAGCCTTTCCCGCCCCAAAGCAGGTGACAGCCAGGGGTTCAGGGGGATGAGCTCAACATCGCCAGGTGGGGGCTAATGACAGGGGGATGGGAGGCACCTGGACCCCTCACCTTAGGGTTTTCAGAATGAGGACTGACTGCCCTGTGAGGTAGTGAGCTCTCTGCGGCTGGAGGTGATCAAGCAGTGGCTGGCTGGAGTGTGGCAGTGGGAGGTTGGTTAGATGGCTCTGAGGACCCTCCCGATGACTCAGACCCCAGGGCTGAGTGGCAGACAGGTGATTGACGCATGTCCCCTCTCTCCCTGTGTTTTGTCCATCTGCCCATGTCTGTTTTCTCTCTGATCTCTCCTCCTTCGTTCCATGTGGCCTGTCTCTGTGGGAGTGGTCTCTGTGTGCATGCGTGCGTGCCCTCGCATGTCTCTGCCTGTGTCCGTGTGCCCCACAGGAGGTGGCCCTCTCCCTCTGGCTGTCCTTCTCTGACCACACCCTGGCCCCCGCTGAGCTCTACGACCACCATGACCTGGGACTATCTGTCTCAGCCGAGGAGCCCGGTGCCGTCCTGCCAGCCGAGGAGCGGGGTGCCCAGCTCGGGGTGGTGGTGAGTGGGGCAGGTGCCGAGGGGCTGCCCCTGCATGTGGCTCTGCACCCGCCTGAGCCCTGCCGCCGGGGCCGCCACCGTGTGCCCCTGGCCTCTGGCACCGCCTGGCTAGGGCTGCCCCCTGCTCCCACCCCAGCCCCTGCCCTCCCATCCAGCCCTGCCCGGAGCTCACTGGCCACCGAGGCCAGCATGGGTGGTAAACGATGGGAGGCAGGTGGTGTTGGGGGCAGCGGGGGTGTGAGGGGCAAGTTTGAGCGGGCAGAGGAGGAGGCTGGGAAGGGGGCAGAGGCTGGAGAGGAGGAGGAGGAGGAAGAAGAGGAGGAGATGGTCCCCGCCCCACAGCGGGTCACCGACCTAGAGCTGGGCATGTATGCTCTGCTGGGCATCTTCTGTCTGGCCATCCTCATCTTCCTGGTCAATGGTGTGGTCTTCGTGCTGCGCTACCAGCGCAAGGAGCCTCCCGACAGTGCCACCAACCCTGCCTCCCCCCAGCCCCACAACTGGGTCTGGCTGGGCACTGACCAGGAGGAACTGAGCCGCCAGCTGGACCGGCAGTCCCCCGGCCTGCCCAAGGGGGAGGGGGGCTGCCCCTGCGAGACTGGGGGCGGAGGGGAGGCCTTGCCCGTGGCCCAGGCACCTGCTGGGGGCACCACCAGCTCCTCGAGCACCCTGGCCCGGAAGGAAGCCGGGGGGCGGCGGAAGCGGGTAGAGTTTGTGACGTTTGCGCCAGCCCCCCCAGCCCAGCTGTCTGAGGAGCCCGTAGGGGCCCCTGCCGTGCAGTCCATCCTGGTGGCGGGTGAGGAGGACATCCGCTGGGTATGTGAGGACATGGGACTGAAGGACCCCGAGGAGCTACGCAGTTACATGGAGAGGATCCGGGGCAGCTCCTGACCCTCCCCAGCCCGCCTGGCCCGGCACTGTCGGCCGCCAGCCCGGGCAGCTTCCTGCTCACCCTCTGGTGCTTGCGGATCCAAGTCCCCTGCCTGGCCTCTCAAAAGGATGCCCACCCAGGCCCCCTCTGCCCTGCCCGCCCCCGTCATGGACCATGCTCGTGAGGAAGGGCTTACGCCCCTTATTTATGAGAACCATTTCATCCTAATGTTGGGTACAGAATAAACTCAAGGAACCCCCACTGGGACTGTGGCTGTCTGTGTCCTGGGGAGAGAAGCGAAGGTGGGCTGGGGGGGGGGGGGAGGCAGGTGGGGCGAGGGTGTTCAGCCCCTATCCCTGCTGGGACAGCTCTGGGTGGTTGGGCCCTGAGCTACCCTCTTGTAGCGGCCAGCGATCCAGATAAACAGGAGGGCTGTGGCGGCCTGAATGCAGGCCAGCAGGAAGAAGTAGAGGTCCATCCGGCAATTGTTGATGTTCCCTGGGGAAAGGAGGGGTTGGCATGAGGGTCAGGCAGGGCTCCCCCGAGACTGGCAGCGTGGGCAGTGGGTGGGCAGCTAGCCCTCTCACACCTGCCGGTCGCCAGGGTTTCCTGTGCTGCCGGCAAGTCCCTGTGGGCTATTCTTTCAGGGGTTTAAAACACAGAGACCCCAGAGAAAGGTGACCCTTCAGCCAGAATGACAGACTTCCAGAAGCAGGAAGGAGACTTGGAGGTCTGCCAAGTTCACAGATTCCTTTTTGACAGTTAGGGAAACTGAGGCCCAAAGCGGGGAGGCCACGTTGTGGGCGACCGGCCAAGTTCAGGCTAGAACCCAGTTCTCCTGAGTCCAGCCTGCCACTTCACTCTGCCTGGGGTCAAAGCACTTAGTAGTTGCCACCGCCTTTCCAAGCCTCCCACCACCCACATCCCACTCCCAGGGAGGGCCCCACACTCACCAAAGTCCTTGGGGCAGTAGAGCCAGCCCCCGGGCAGGGACAACAGTGCCACAAGGCTGGAGCCCAACAGCGAGCCCACTCCCGACAGGCAGAAGAAGATGCCCATGATGGCACCCTGCATGGAGCGCGGAGCCTCGGAATACGCAAACTCCAGGCCTGCAGAGGGAGGGGGGAGAGCCAAGCGGACGGTGGAGGAGCAGAGATGAGGCCCACCCAGCCTCCATCCTGGCCTCCCCTGCATGACTGCCCACCACGTGGCTAGGACGACACCTGTGCCCCCGAGACCCCTTGCTCTGCCCTGCTCATCTATTCCCCTGGTTGAACACCTCCACCTGGATGCCCCCACATTGCTCTGTCTCCCCTCCTCCTCCTGGGTCTCCCATTTCAGGGATAGCACCTCTCTCTCCTCTACCCTGTCTGCCCGCCTTCAACATCATCACCAAATCCTTTTGATTTAGCCTCAGAAATATCATGTCTGCCCTCCCTGTTCCCTCTGCCCTGGGCCAAAGGGTGGCCCTGGTCTTTTAGTGCCCAGCCCCTGCAAATGCCTCTTAATCACCCCCCTGCTTCCTGTCTTCCTCCTCACACAGCTAGGTGGGTCTGTCTAAAAAAATCTCTAATGGGATCCTTTCCTGCCAAAATCCCCATGGTCGTTGGGGGTGAGGGGCGGGGGGCACTGTTGCCCTCAGGAGAGACTTCAACATCCATCCAGGTTGGGCCCCGTACCTCCCCAGCCTTCCGCACACTCCCTACAAGGCTTAGCTCTCCGCGTCTGCTGCTCCCCCTACCTAGGACATCCTGCTACCTGCTGAGTTCTGCCTTCTCTGCCCACCTGCCCCTCCCCCACCTCGTCCCAGGGACTTTCCCTACACCCTAGAGCCACCACTATAGCCCTCCCCTGGGTTTGCTGTCTGCGTGACTGTCCCCCCAGCTCTGAGTGAGTCCCACCAGAACCTAGCCCCGGGCCTGCGGCTGACTAGCTGCTGCTTGGCTGAATGAAGAGCCCACCCCCACCCCACAGCTCTGGCTCACAGCCCGGCGGGGCACACAAACGTGCTGCATTCTTACAGCACAGCGACCCGGGTGCCGCGATGGAGATGAGCGAAAGGAGGCTAGAAGGACTCCCTCTGCCCAGGGGCCTCGGAGAGGGCTTTATGGAGGAGTTGACATTTAGGCTCAGCAGTGAAGGGGAAAGAGGAGTTCACTTTGAATCTGAGGCACGGGGAACTGCAACCACGCAGACACAGGGGATGAAGGACAGGGCACCAGGGACGATGTGGGAAGTCGGTAGGGAGTGCCTTAATCACCTGCAAATCTCCAGGGCCTATCACAGTGCCTGGCACAAAGCGGGTGCTAACAAGTCTCCACTGGGTGAACGCGGCCCCACTCAGAAAACCTGGCCTTCCTCCACACCCACGAACTCCGGAAGCTGTGCCCGTGAGACCTCTGACTTCGAGGCAGCACCAGGCAGAGCCCATCACTGGTGCGAGAGCAGGGGAGGGGTCCAGGGTACCTGGGATACTGGCAAAAATCTCACTGATCCCAATGAGCAGGTACTGAGGGATCTGCCACCAGATGGACAGCGGAGCTGCGTAGTACACATCCTTCCCGATCTGCTGGGACACCGTCTGGTTGCGATGGATGTACTGTAAACGCTCCATCTCCAGGCCTCCTGGTGGGGGACAGAGGGGGACTATAAATAGCCAGGCCCACCATCCGCAGCTTAGCCCAGGGCAGAGCTTGGCACGTGGAAGGTATTCCCTAGGTAGCCTGTGACAGAGCAGCAGGAAAGGAGTAGGACACTGGCCTGGGGGCAGGGTGGAGGTCCAAGATGCGAGTTTCAACTCTGTGACTTTTGCCTTGGCTGCTAGGAAGCTCAGAATGAGGTTTTGCACTCATGAACAGGACCAGCTTGCATTAATTGAGAGCCTGTTATGTGCTGGTTATTTAATATGCATTCTTGTAAATGAAGAAAGACAAATTTAGGTTAAGCAACCAACCCAGGGTCACCCAAGTTGATGAGCATAGTTGGGGTCTGATTTCACAACTGACCCTATTTCCCTAATATCACGAGACTTGTCTACTGCAGCATCCAGAAGGGTTTCTAACCTGGCTTTCGAGCTTACTTTTATCTCCTTCCCCTTCGTTGCTTAGAAGACACTGGATGTGCTGGGAGGAGACGCAGGTTCCAATCCTGAGCCCTGGCACTGGTTAGCTGTGTGACCTTGAGCAAATCACTTAACCTCTCTGAGACCCAGTGCTGTTACGCAAGAAGTAAGAATAAAAATCCTAGGATTGTTGTGGGGATGAACTAGGACAAAATGCATTAAAGCGTGGAGCTGAAAAAGAGGCTAGTTTGGTTTTCGTCCTTGCAACACAATACTGGTTTTTGAGCTTTGAGTCCCCCGGGTCCTCCTCGTGATCCAGACACAGTGCTGGGTGTCTCACAGACTTCACCTTTTTTAATCCTCACAACACTCCTGCTGGACCACATTCCATGAGGGCAGAACTCGGGTCCTGCACCGGGGCTGAACGAATTACTATCCCCATTGCAAAGTCGGGGCTCAAAAACACTAAGTCACTTTCAGGATCATTAAGTTACCAAGTGTAAGGGACGGAGGTTTGTGCAGTAGCATGAAAGGCTTCTTTACCAGAGCCCCTTTGTCATAAATGGCTTCAAATCCTTTTGAACTAGAAGAAGGAAGAGAATAAATGATAAACTCTTTAAAAAAAAAAAAAAGTGGCTGAGTGTCTGAAAAATTCTTCAGCGCATTGATTGGGTGCCCACGTGCATTATTCATAGCAGTGAATGAAAAAGAAAAAAAAAAAAACCTGCCTTCAGGGAGCTTACATCCCACAGGGGAAAATCCTTTTCCCTCTCGTGGCCTGAGTTCCCTCATCTGTCAAGACGAGGGAAGGCGGGACTAGAGGAGGAGGGTCCCCTTCAGCTCACAGTGCCTGGGAAGCCAAGACGGATGCCCATGGCGGGAGGGTGTGCGCGGCGCAGGCCCACGGTTCCAGCATCAGCCCCAAGTGGAGCCGGCCTCCCTCCCGCGTCCCTCCACTCGGGCCCCCACACCTGCCACAAGGACGGAGGCAAAGCCGAAGAACATCCCCAGGGCCATCTTCTGCAAGGCCGAGGGAAGCAGCTTGCACTGCTGCAGTAAAGGGTCCAGCAAGTGGTCCTTCACAGGCACCAGGATCAGCACCACCACGACGTTGGCCAGGAGGAGCCAGGCTTCTGGGATCTGGGCAAGAGGGGGCCAAGCAAGGCAGGCTGGCAGAGCAGAAGGCGCTCTGGGCGGGAGCCGGGGGTGCTGGCCTCCGGACTGTCCCTGGTGACCCAGGGTAAGCTCTTTCCCCTCCCTGGAATGCACCTTCCTCAGCAGGGGGAGTCGGGGATGGGATTAAATCAGAAATGGCAAATCGGTTCCTCTGGCTTCTGTCGGTGGGTGGTGGCTGCCTGGAACATTCTCGGGCTCAGCATGAAAACGTGTCAAGATGGATTAGTGATGTCTGCCCTGGGCAAGGAATGGAGGTATAGGGGCAAAGGTCATTTCTCTGCCAGCTCTGAGGATCTTTGATGTTATGAGTCTTGGAAATGCCAAGGACCTGATTTGGAAAGTTCTGGTGAAAGACAGACATCTGGGCATCCAGGGTTCCCAGAGAGTGAGGGAAGTCAGGGTAGAATTGAGGGACCCGAGTGCACCTTGCAGGCCCTGAGGCCTGCCTCAGAACAGCAGTGGGTGGGAGCGAAGCTGGCCTGAATTCTTGGGCTGGGGCCCAAGTGTACCCATCTTCCTGGGGCTTTTCATGTTCCCTGAGGCACCCCTGCACCTGGGCATGGAAACTTCATTTCCTTCTGTTTGCAGAGGAGGCTCCCAGCACCGCCTGCTGTGGGGGCTGAACACACGCCTGGTCTCTTACCTTGTAGCTGCTGCGCTGGGCTCTCAGAGCCACGGAGCTGTTGGCAGGGTGGTCTGGGAAAATGTTCGGGATGCGGAGATGAAGACCCTGCAGGACATACGTGGACTGCATCTGCCAAGAGAGATGGAGCCGTGGCTGGAACAGAGCTGGCCACCTCACCTCCAGCCCAGGAGACTGCCAGCTCCTAGATGGGCATTCTTCGGAAGGAGCACAGGATAGCTGGGCAGCTGTCCTCTCTGGGACGTGACCCCCCTACTCTCCTTCCTCCTCAGGAGCCAGGCTCGGTCGGGGAGCTTCCTCCGCCCTGCTCCCAGGCCCGTGAGCTCTGTGTGCAACCTGATCCCAGAGCCTGGGCACAGCTGGTCTGACTCACATTTGGTGTCTCCAGGGTCTGGCACAGAGGAGGCGTGGAGAAATGTCTGTTGACATGGGGAAGATAATGACATGGCTGTCCCCACAGAGAGCTCTCATTTGACACTGAGGCCAAGCTGCGTCCCACGGGCTGGCAGCATAGGCCCTGCATAGGCATCCGCCCGCCAGAATGGCTCTGGGCAGAGCTGAAGGGGCAGGCTCAATGCAGGGGGATCCGGGAGAGTCCCCCAGGAGGGTTTGGGGTGGGGGAGGACACTCGGGTTGCTCAGGACAGCAGCTATGGACCAGCAGCTGGTGTGTAAAAATGTCAGTATTCTGAGAATCGGCCGTGGACACACACACACACACACACATCCCCATGTCCCTGTCTGTGTCACCCCAAGTAGCAGGCTGGCCCTGCATAACCCCCATCTTCTGTAAACGCAAAACAAGCTTCCTAGGAAGGGGGTATGGAAGGCAAAGACCTTGTCGTCTGGGGGTTAGAAGTTGGGGTTAGGCAGCTGCCAACCTTACACACACACACACACACACACCCCATCAACCTTCCCCTCAGGAGGTGGTGGGAAGCAGCGGGTCTCAGACCTGGCTGAGTACCAGTCTCCCCTGAGAAGTTTATCACTCTAGAGACTTCCCCAGCAATTCTTTCAGTAGTCTGGGGTGGGACATGGAATCGGTTTTAAAGGCTCTGCAGGTGGTTCTGAGACACAGCCCGGGTGGGGGATCACCACTGTGAGGTATCCGACGCTCTGAGCTTACCCTTAACTGGCTGCGGGGCATTGGGCAACTCTGGGCCTCAGTTGCCACGTCAACGAATCTGACTGTTCTAGAGCTCTGAGAGCCTCCAAGCCACCCGTCTGACACATGAGGCCCAGACAGATGGGGTGACATTCGAGGCACCCGTCTCCAGAGTTCCTCATGCTATTCATTATCGGGATGGCTTTGTGCCAGGCCCCACGTAGCCCCAAGTCACACTGTGAACCCCTGCCTCCCTTTCCACATGCTCTGGGCTTCTACGGTGAGAGCTGAGGCCCGTCAGGGGACCGGGGAGCCCGTGCCCCCAGAGTGAAAGGGCCGGGTGCTCACCTGGAAATATACCATCCAGTAGGGCACCAGAGTCACCATGACAGGCAAGATCTTCACCAGCACCTGGAAGTTGGCCATGTCCTCTTGGGGGGAAGGGCCAGGCTGGGGAGACCTCTGGTCAGGCAGCGGTTGGGTGCCTTGAGGGTCTCTGTGGGGCCAAGGGGGGGACGGCAGATAAATAGCAGCCCCACCGCCATCATTATCCCCTAATTTAATCTTGCTCCCTTATCACCAGTGACTTTAGCCAACACCTCCGAAATCACTCATCTCCTCCCTCCACCATAAGCATCACCTTCTCCATCATCACCCTCCTCGCCATCATTGTTGTTAGTGAGGCGATCGCCCCCCAAAGCCAGCCTCCCGCCGACTGTTCATTACACTCCTTGTCACTGTCCCCACTCTCCCCTCCTTTCTCACACAGGTGGCTGATCAAGACCCCTCCCACCCCGGAGCTGAGGCCCAGTGGTCTGGGGGAAAGTAGACTAGGGCCTGTGGCGAGTGGAGTGTTGGGGCATTTTTGGCCTCACAGCATCCGCATGCTGTGGGAAGCAGGGAAGTCCCAGTCGAAGCCTGACTCAGAGAGAGAGGTCAGCCCGGGTCTGATATACGCCAGAGCTCCCCCACTTGCTGTCTCTAAGTCCACCCTCTTCAACAGGGCAACATTATAGTCCTCTCCCTACCTGACAGACGAGGAGGGAGGCAGCCGAGAGGTAGGGGTGCAGGGGAAATAATCAGGAAACAGGATAGATCAACCACTGCTGTGACCTTCCCCCTTTGCCCTTTGTCCTGACAGGTTTCTAATCTCTTCTTGCTCTAGCGCCTTGCTTCATCCTTTGAGATGCCGAAAGGGGTAACATCAGTGCGGTCCTTTCCAAAGATGGGCTGCTATCAGCTTCTCCCCTCCCAGGATGCCACTCCTCCACCCATGGGCGATTCGCCCCCCTGCCCTGGAATCTGGGCCGGCCTTGTGGCTGACCCACAGAATGAGAGGAAGTGATGGCTCTGGGACTTCAAGCCCCGTAAAGGACTGATAGCTTCTGCCTCCTTCCCTTTGGAACCTTCACTCTTGGAAAGCTCCCTCCTCTTGCAACCCAGACACCTTGCCGCGAGGAGCTCCAGCCACAGGCGTGAGGCCACATGACGGGAGGGGGACCTGACGTGGACTGCCAGCCACATAAGTGAGCCATCTTGGATGTTCTAACCCCTTCAGGTCCCCAGATGACTGCAGCCCCCTCCTCCCTCCCAGTGACATCACAAGAAGGAGAAGAACTGCCTGGCTGAGCCCAGTCACCCACAGAATTGTGACAGGTAAGAAAACATGGTTGCTTAAGCCACTGAGTTCCAGGACAGTTTGTCGGGCTGCACTGGATCTTTAACACAAAACCCCACAGCAATGCACCAGCTTGGACAAACATGTCCTGCCCCTTTTCCATCTAGAGCCTACTGACAGGCTCTGTAACCGGCTCCAAGGTCCGGACACAGGTTTGCTTAGCATAAGTCGTCAATTCACTTCAGGAAGGACAGGCCATGGTAAGCCGGTGTGTATGTGTGTGTGAAGCTGTTCAGAACCTTCCGCCCTGGGATGCAGGCTAATGGAGGGGGGGCAAGTTTGGCTGATTTCTTAGACTTTCTTTTTCTTCTTTTTTAAAGATTTTGTTTATTTATTCGAGACAGAGAGTGGGAGAAGGAGAGAGCACAGGCAGGGGGGCGGGGCAGAGGGGGAGGGAGAAGCAGGCTTCCCGCTGAGCAGGGAGCCCCACTCGGGGCTCGATCCCAGGACCCTGAGATCATGACCTGGGCCGAAGGCAGATGCTTAACCGACTGAGCCACCCAGGCGCCCTCTTAGACTTTCTTATACTTAACACCAGTGTGGCACTGGATTACTTATATTATATCCCAACGGCCTTGGCTGGTACCATTGCCTCCATCATCATCCCCACTGCCATTGTCGGTCACCACCGACTTATCTTCGCTGCGGCTGCTAACGAACACCTCCACCTCGACCTCGACCATCACTGTCAAGACCACGAACAGCCTCCCACTTTCTACAGTTAGTCCATCCGTACCGCCGCCGCCACCACCTTGACCTCCGTCACCATCCTCAGTCACAGCGGTCCGCTGTGGCCTGGGCACAGCAGGTCGTCATAAAGGGCCACCACGGGAGCTGACCCAGAACGTTCTTCCACCTGCACCGCGCCTCCCCGGGAGGAGCACGGCACGCCTCCAGGCTCCGCGGCCCCCTTCCCCGAGAGCCCCCTTCTTACCTGGCAGAGTGTCGGTGCGACAGCCGGGGACAGCAGTTTTGGAGAGCGAGTTTAAGCATAGAGGACACTTGGCTGCCTGTGGGGGGCTTGGTGACGAAGATGGGGGTGGCAAAGAGGAAGATGAAGAAGGCCAGGCCCAGGCAGCCCACGATGATGCTATAACCCAGCAGGAAGTCGATGTTCTGTTGGATAAAGGCCACCACCAGCAGCGACAGCACGGCGCCCACGTTGATACTCCAATAAAGCCAGTTGAAGAAGCGACGGCTGGCATGGCGGCCAAGATCCATCACCTGCGGGGCAGGAATGAGAGTAAGGGAGGTCCAGGGGCACCCTGCCACGATGTCCCTGCACCCCTTTTCCCACAGAGGCATTTCCTGGGTCAGCACTTTCCTGGTCCCTGATCACTAAATAGACACTCAGTACATATTGGTTGACTGAATGAATAAACCTTTCCCTTGGGAGTCACTTGTTAATGATCAGGACAGTTTGGCAGAGCTGTTTTTTCATGCCCATGGCACACAGTGCTTTTTTATTTTCACCAAGGAGTGCATACAACAGATGTCTCTGATGCCACTTTGTTCATTTCTGGTTGATTTATTCTTTTGTCTTTGAACAACCTACAGTATGTATCACCTTTATAATCAGAAGAAAGCCAATAAAGATCAGGTCTGTTTCACATTACTAAATATGATGTATGTGTATTACTGAAAGAACAGTTTAAAGTTTAATTGAGAATTTCCTCTGCAACTTGGAGATGCAGAGTTTTCTACTGTGGCCCATTGGCCCATCCCTTCCTCTCCTTTTGCTCCCTCTGTTATATGCCCAGTCAAATAAGGTTGGCATATCAGGGAAAGCAGGGGCGGTCTCGGACACAGCCCCAAGAGCGGGTTCTGGCCTGATGAAAAAAAAAAAAAAAAAAAGGCCCCCCAGCAAGGGCAGAAAGACTGAAAATCTTTACCCAGGATTTGGATCAATCTGCAACAGTCAGGCCCCAGGCCCCCTTCCGGTCTGCTGGCTCGGGTCAGCTGCACTGGCTGATCCCACCTCTCCCAGACCCTGGTCCCAGATTCTGACCCAGCAGGTCTGGGGCAGGGCCCAGGCGCCTGCATTTCTAAAAAGCAGTGAAGACTAGAGGTCAATTTTCAAGGTGATTCTGTATGCTGTTACACCCGTCACCCTTTCAACAAACCAACGCATCTCAAAATCCACTTTTCTCCTTTTTGTCAAGCTTTACGTTCTGTAATTGCATTGGGGAAAAGATAAGTATTTATTTTTCCTTTTCCAAAGGTAAAATTATAGTCCATACAGACGCATGCCCTTAGAGACTCTGAGGGGTCCTCTAGGCATTGCCCGGGGAGGACCATGTCCACACGATGAAAATGTTTGCTGTAGACTTTCGAGCAGAAAATTGAATAAGTCCCATTATGTGCAGGCACTTCCATTTATTAATTGGATGTAAATGAATATGACAATCGCAACTCTAAGGGGAAGACCAGGCAGCCCATTCAGGATATAAATGAGCTCTCCCAAAATGAGCACTTTGTCAAGAATGATGGATGGCCCTTTTTGAAATCAGCAAGTGTGTTAAAAACGCGGCTCCTGGGTATGGCTGTCTGCCAGATGGTGCCAACCCTTCCCACCCACACACCCTCCATCTGACTGCGCCCCTGAATTCTGCAACAGCCCCTCACTGCTTTGGTGTACCTGCTCCTGTTACCCCACCCACTCTCCACTGTAGCCAGAGACATTTTTTAAAGAACTCAAATCCAGTGATGTCCACCCCTGCCTGAAATCATTTCAGGGTTTCCAACCTGTCCTATGGGTCAGGTTCAGACCCCCTAGGGCAGCCTAGGGCACCTGGAGGTGTAGTGGACGTCAATGAAAGAGTAGAATGAAGGGAAAAAGAGAGATTCCTATTGGCAGATGTTGGGGGTCTCCTAATCCAAAGGGAGGTCCACAGTAGGCCTCCCTGGGGGCACCGAGTCCCCCATCATCAAAGGAACCTAAATAGGCTGGATGAGTCAGTCCTTGGTAAGGACACTGGAAACCATGTAAGATGTTGAACTGTGGGTGGCAGCTGGATGCAATGATTCTTTGAAAATGTTCCCTTCATGATGGTGAATACATACAATTAAAGAACATTTGAAGAACAGAGGCGAAAGGGAGAAGTACAGTAAGTCCTGTGATCTGATCACACTGTTGTTACAGTCTTTTCCGGTTTCTCCTTTTAGCTGACTCCTACTCTTTCATAGGGCTGTAATCATATTCTGTACTCAGTTCTGCCTTGCTTTTGCTCACTAACACCACATGTGGTTGTTTTAATCCTATTACATATTACTTAAACTTATTGTCTAATATCCCACTGAGTAAAGCTATCAAAATATAGCCATATCGTTAGGCCTTCACTCTTTCATTTGGTAAACACTCATTGAATTTCTCCTGTGTGCCACGCCCACTGTCCAAAAGCATACAGAGAAAGGCTCAGAAGTTGAGATATTTGCCCAAGAGCTCCTGGCTAGTAAGTGACAGAGCTAGGATCTGAACAAGTCTGCGGGACCCCCACCTCTGGCGCTGCTGGTTAGGAAGGGGCTTACTCCTTCCTTAGCCCCCAGATCCCTAGGGCACGTAAAGCTGGGGCTCGTGGTGGGGCCTGAAGTCCAGCTACCCTTCCTACTCCTTGACCTGCTCTCTCTGTGACCTTGGACAGGTTGATTCGTATCCTGAAACCTCAGTGTCCTCGTCTGTAAAGTGGACATAATAATACCACCTACCTCCTGGGTAGTTAAGAGAATGAAAGGAGTGAAAACATTGAAAGCAGCGCAGAGTCCAAGAAAACCAACTACGGTTATTACCATGGTGGCCATCGGTATTGTTTGAGTTAGCGCCCCCTCTTCTTTCCAGTAAGGACACCGGGAGCAGCGAGGGGAAGCGGTTTGTCTGAGGTCGCTCCTGGCTCTCGGCCTCCGCCCTCCCCACGAGCCTCGCTGGCCCTGCGAGCCTCCCCGGGCCTCGCGGGGCGCGGGGCGGCCCGCCTGCCACTCACCTGGTCCGCCCCGAAGGAGGTGAGGTTGCTCCTGACGGAGCTGGCGGCCAGGGCGAGCAGCAGCAGCCCGGAGTAGAGGGTGGGCGCGCAGTACGGGGTGGGCGACACGCGCGTGCAGCCGGGCGACGGGCAGGCGGGCCCCAGCGGCGACGCGGGCACCTCCCCGCAGAAGGAGCGGCGGCCGTCCGGGAAGGCGGTGGCGGGCAGCAGGCTGGAGGCGACCAGGTAGAGCAGCAGGCTGAGCGTGACGGCGCGGTAGCGGCCCAGGTACGCGTCGGCCAGCCAGCCTCCCACGGGCGCCAGCAGGTAGGAGGCGCCCAGGAAGACGAGCGCGGCGCGGGACGCCTGCTGGCCGTCCCACTGGAAGCTGGCGCTGTTGAGGTAGAGCACCAGGTTGGCCGAGATGCCGAAGAAGGCGGCGCGCTCCAGCGTCTCCACCAGCAGCACCGCGGCCGCCGCCGTCCGCCGCCACCGTCGGGGCGCCCGCGGCCTGCGCCCCAGCAGCGGCCGCCGCTCCTCCGCGGCGCCCGGCGCGGGCATCGTCCGCCTGCCGCCCTGCCCTGCGGCCCCGCGCGCTCAAACGGGGCGCCCTCCTTTCTCACCCCTTGCGGCTCCCCCGCCTTCCTGTCCCCTCGGCCTGTCTTTCTCCCCCCCACCCCCACCCTGGCCTCAGGGGCTACCCAGTCTCTACCCCCGCCCCGTCCCTAACCCTCAACTCTGTCCTCTCTCCTCCATCCACCCCTGACTCTGCCGGCCCCCACTCTTTCTCCCCCTCCTCTCAACCCCACTGCCCCCGCTGCCGACCCTTCTTCGCCCCGTTTCTCTGCCCCTCCCCCTCCTTTCCTGTTGATCTCCCCGGTTGGTCGCCCCGGCTTGCTAAAGTGTCGTCCCTCCCACCTGGGACACCTGGCGTACACTCTGGGGAGGGGGCCCTCCCACGGGGCCCGCTCTGACCCCAGCGGCCTGGCTGCCTGCTCCACCGCCTCCTTGCCCACCCCCCACTGCCTCCCCTGCCTCCCCTCCTCCCCTCCTCCCCTCCTCCCCTCCTCCCCGGCCCCCTGTGGCTCTCCCGTCCCGCTCAGCCTCTGTCCAGCTTTCTGCTTCTTGAGAAATTCTGGGCTCTCCTCGCTTCCTCTTTCTGTGGTAGGGCTGCGTCACATGGTGCTCTGGGGAGCTTAGGAGAAATGAAAGCCTGGGTCACAGGGTCTCTGCCTGCCAGGTTTTCTAAAAACTTCCCTCCCAGCCTACTCTTCCTACCCCCACCTCTGGAGCCTGGAGGAATAGTTTCCATCTTTCGCTTTCACTTCTTCCCTGGATCCCACTTGGGCTGCATCCTCTTCCAGTCACAATCCAAAGCGACAGCGACAGAACTGGAAATGCCATTTGCATCTTTTGGTTCCCCCCTCCCGGTCCCCGGGGAACTTTACAGATGCAGTGACTGAGGCCCAGAGGACCTGTAGGAAGGGAGGGTGGGGATGACTGCTCATGATAACTCAACTGGGGGTGAACCACCAGTGGGGCTCTTGAGTGACAGGGGAAGCTCTCGGAATGCAATTCAGATTGTGTAACTGCTGTTGGGAGGAAGGAAGTGGGGTCACCTTCAGGAAGCATGTGGCACCATAGAGGGCCCACAAGTGAGTCAAGATTGGGAGCAGAGGGACCTCAGACTTCATCCAAACCAGGCTCAGCATTCCCTCCGCAGAGCCCCGCAGCACGCCTCTGACCCCTGCCCTCCTCCAGAGCCCCATAGCCACTCAAGTCCAGCCCCAGGGACCTTCTTTCTGCTCCCCTCACTACTGAGCTCTGCCCTCTGTCAGAACTGCTCTTCCTCCCGAGCTCTGCATGGCTGCTCTCTTCTCTTTATCCGGATTTCAGCTGAAACGTCTCCTCTTCATAGAGACCTTCCTGGTGGACCTAAGTAGTTGCCTACTGTATTCCCTCCACCTGTCACTCTGTCTTGTGTTCGTGTCTTCAGAGCATGTAATACTCATCCGGTTACTGGTTTATTGTCTTCCCCAACAGAATAGAAGTTCCACTGGGTCAAGGACCTTGTCTTTTTTTTTTAAGAATTAATATTTTTTTTAGGGGCGCCTGGGTGGCTCAGTCAGTTAAGCGTCTGCCTCTGGCTCTGGTCATGATCCTGGGATCCTGGGATGGAGTCCCCCATCGGGGGGAATCTGCTCCTCTCTCTCCCTCTGTGATCGCTCTTATTCTCGCTCTTCCTCAAATAAACAAAATCTTAAAAAAAAGAGAATTAATGTTTTTTAGAGCAGTTTTAGGTTTACAACCAAATTGAGAGGGAGGTACAGAGATTGTCATATACCCCCTGCCCCACACATGCAGTCTTCCCCATTATTAACATCACTCACCAGAATGGTACATTGTTACCAAAGATGAACTGACACTGACACATGATAATCACCTGAAGTCTATAGTTTACCTTAGGGTTCACTCGTGATGTTGTACATCCTATGGACAACTGTATGATGACACGTACCCACCATTATAATATCAAGTTGAGCATTTTCACTGCCTTAAACATCCTCTGTGCTCCACTTACTTATGTGCCTGCTCCCTACCCCCCACCACTCCCAACCCCTGGCAACCACTGAATTTACTGTCTCCATTTTTGCCTTTTCCAGAATGTGATATAGCTGGAAAGGTGCAGTGGGTTGCCTTTACAGCTTGGCTTCTTTCATTTAGTAATACACATTTAAGATTCCTCCATGTCTGGGCGCCTGGGTGGCTCAGTTGGTTAAGCAACTGCCTTCGGCTCAGGTCATGATCCTGGAGTCCCGGGATCGAGTCCCGCATCGGGCTCCCTGCTCGGCAGGGAGTCTGCTTCTCCCTCTCCCACTCCCCGTTTGTGTTCCCTCTCTCGCTGTGTCTTTCTCTGTCAAATAAATAAAATCTTAAAAAAAAAAAAAAGATTCCTCCATGTCTTTCCATGGCTCCAAACCTCATTTCTTTTAAGTAATTGTCTGGATGGACCAAAATGGATCCATTCACCTACTGAAGAGCATCTTGTACGCTTCCAAGTTTTGGCAGTTACAAATAAAGCTGCTAGCAGCTTCCTCGTGCAGGTTTTTGTGTGAATGTAATCTTTCAACTCCTTTGGGGAAATACCAAAGAGCAGGATTGCTGGGTCATATGTTAAGAGTATATTTTGTTCTGTACGAAACCGCCAAACTGTCTTCCAAAGTGGCTGTACCATTTTGCATTCTCCCCGGCAATGAAGGAATGAGTTCGGGTTGCTCCATGTTCTTGCTGGCCTTTGGCATTGTGGGTGCTCTGGAGTTTGGCCATTTTAAGAGGCGTGGAGTGGTATCTTATTGTTGTTTTGATTTGCTCTTCCCTGATGATGTAGGATGCAGAGCACCTTTCCATATGCTCATTTCTAATCTGTTTATCTTCTTCAGTGAGGTGTCTGTGAAGGTCTTGGCCCATCTTTTAATGAGGTTGTTTGTTTTCTTATTGTTGAGTTATAAGAGTTCTTTGTATATTTTGGGTAACAGCCCTGTATCAGATGTGTCTTTTGCAAATATTTTCTACCTGTCAGTGGCTTATCTTCTCATTCTCTTGATGTTGTCTTTCCCAGAGCAGAAGTTGTTAATTTAACAAAATCCAGCTGGTCAATTATTTATTTCATAGCTCGCGTTGTATCTAAAAAGTCATCACCATACTCAAGGGTGTGTAGGTTTTCTCCTGTTATCTTCTAGGAGTTTCATAGTTTTGTGTTTTTATAGTTAAGCCCATGATCCATTTTGAGTTAAGTTTTGTGAAGTGTATAAAGTCTGTGTCTAGATTCATTTTCTTGCACGTGGATGTCCAGTTGTTCTGGCACCATTTGTTGAAGAGACTTGTCTAGCTTACCACTTGACCTCTCAAGAGCTGTGTGATCTTCATCGAGTTACTTAACCTTTACCGTTTCTTTATCTGAAAAGTGGAGAATGAAAAATACTTACACTACAGGCTTTTTTGTATCAAAATGAGATAACCCAGCCTGGTGACTGGCATATCATAAGAACTCAGGAAATGTCTACGACTTAATTAACTAACAAATAAAACAAATGTTTAGAGATTGCTTACTATGTGCTGGGTGCTGTTCAAGGGGCTGAGGATACAACAGTGAACAAAATGGACACAAACCTCTGCCCTCGTGGAGGTGATGTTCCAGTGCTTGGGGTCATAGACAAGGAACAAAAGAAGAAAGGGGAATAAAACAGATCAGAAGGTGTATTTAAGGGGCGCCTGGGTGGCTCAGTTGGTTAAGCGACTGCCTTCGGCTCAGGTCATGATCCTGGAGTCCCTGGATGGAGTCCTGCATCGGGCTCCCTGCTCAGCAGGGAGTCTGCTTCTCCCTCTCCCGCTCCCCCCTCTTGTGCTCTGTCTCTAAAATAAATAAATAAAATCTTTAAAAAAAAAAAAAAGAAGGTGTATTTAGTATCACATATAATAAAGGCTACAATGAAAAATAAAGTTGGAATGAGACACGGAGATGACAGTGGAGGCTTTTCACTTTTATTTATTTTTAAAAAAGATTTTATTTATTTATTTAAGATTTTATTTATTTATTTGTCAGAGAGAGAGAGAGTGCGAGCAAGTGCGGGGGGCGGTGCAGAGAGAGAGAGGGAGAAGAAGCAGGCTCCCTGCTGAGCAGGAAGCCTGATGCGGGACTTGGTCCCTGGACCCTGGGATCATGACCTGAGCCGAAGGCAGATGCTTAACTGACTGAGCCACCCAGGCATCACCAGTGGAGGCTTTTTAGATAGGGTATAATATAATCATAATTTATTATAAATCAAACTTTCTCAACCTTGACACTGTTGACACTTCGGACCAGATGCTGCTTTGTTGTGTTTGTAGGCTGCCCTGTGCATCGGAGGGTAGCTAGCGGTATCCCTGGTCTCTGTGAACAAGACACTACCCGTACTCCAACCCCTCCGTTGTCACAATCAAAATGTCTCCAGACATTACCAAATGTCCCCTGGGGGCAGAAAACTGCTACTATACATACAGGTCTGCTGGGGAAGGGTGTAGTGGGCTTAATGGTGGCCCCTGAAAAGATACGTCCACATGCTAATCCCTGGAACCTATGACTATTATCTGATATGACCAAAGATGCCATTAAATTAAAGATCTTGAGAGCAGGTGCTTATCCTGGATTATCCCGGTGGGCTCTAAACGCCGTGGACAAGTGTCCTCGTAAGAGCAAGGCAGAGGGAGAGGAGACTGAGCCGCCCAGAAGAGAAGGCACTGGGAAGACAGAGGCCAAGAACAGATGTTGCAGCTGCAAATCCAGGAATGTCAAGGAGCTTGGGTCGCCATGACACGTGGGGGGGGGGGCAAGGGACAGACTTTGTGAGGGCCTCTGCAGGGGTGCGTCCCTACCGACATCCTGATGTCAGGCTTCTGGACTCCTGAACTGTGAGAGGATCCATTTCTGGATCCACTTCTGTCGTCTGTCGCCAGATTTGTGGTACTTTACTAACAGCAACCACAGGAAACTAATCGGGAAGGTGTACATCATCAGCGAGAGGGTTTCAACATCGAATGTTCTGATGCAAGATTCAAATTGCCATAGGAGAATTTATGGAGCTGGTTGATGTTGGATGAGGGTGATCTCGTTTGCAGATCACACGAAGCTGGAAAAGTTAGCAAAACAAACAAACAAACAAACAAACAACAACACAACAACAACTTTGGCCAGTGGACTCCAGACACCAGAAGATGTCCGCAGGGCAGTGGACAGATATGAACGTCAGGCTCTCTCCATGGCACGCTCAGCCCCACGTGGAAAGGGCCAGGAGGACGTGGCTTAGTGGAAGCAGGACAAAAAACAAAATGAAACAAAACAAACAAACAAACAAAAACCTTGGGGATTTCATCAACAGATTCAGGATGAGTCAACATTGTTTGGGCCACCTGAGGCCACAACAGAACGGCGGTTGTCAATGTGATGAGATTATAGTGATTTGTTTTCTTTTCCTAAATTTCCAGAGTTGCTGTAATGTACTTCCAAGGCTTTGTTACCCAAAGGTCAAATTTGGTATCAGGGGGTTTTCCTTCCGCTCGACTCCTGGGTTTAGCAGAGTTTTGGGTCCAGCGGGTACCACACTTAAAGGTCCAATGGGGAGCGACCAGGGGAAGGAAAGGCCTTGAAGTCCTGCCCATGGGAGAGAAGAGACAAGTGGCAGCATATCCCTGTTGCCAAATGTGCCTCGAAGGCTGCCCCTCAAAGAGGGCGTCTTTTTTTCAGATTTATTTGAGAGAGAGAGAGCAGTGGGGAGGGGCAGAGGGAAAGGGAGAGAATCTTCAAGCAGATTCTGCACTGAGCGCGGAGCCCGACTCGGGGCTCGATCCCACAACCCTGAGACCCGGACCTGAGCTAACACCAAGAGTCGGACGCTCAACCGACTGTGCCACCCAGGCACTCCTCAAAGAGGGATTCTGTGTCTCAGGTAATGCTTCAGAAAGAGCGAGGATTTCAGGGAGCGCGAGGTTTCAGCTCCGAGCCCCACAGCCTTTCCTCTGAAACGAGGAATTTTCAAAGCCGGGTCCATGGGCAGCGCCCTATGAGTCCCCGAGACCATTCCTGGGATCTAGGAGGTCAAAAACTATTTTCGTACTCATATAAAGATATCGTTTGCCTTTCTCCTGACCTCATTTGCCTGGTACAAAAGCCATGATGGAGTGGCATAAAATTGTCCTAGAAGCCATTGAATTCTAGAACCCTCTGCTCAGAGTACAAGCAGGGGAAAAAACGGCTAGTTTTACTTAGGAATGTTCCTCCACAAAGCAGTTAAAATCGTTAACATTATTAGATTGCAACCATTGCGGGCACAATTTCTTGGCATTCAATGTGACAGGACGAGAATATGCGTAGCGTTCTTCCGCTGAGTCCTGCAGTGCGGCCGTCACCACGGGGCTGAGCTCTGATGCTGCTCTCCAATTTGCCAGCAAGCGAGCTGGGCTGTTGGTTTTTTTCCATGGAACACTCTTTACTTGAAAATGATGGTTATTCAGCCTGGAGAATGTGGCAGATAATTTTTTGAAACCGAGCAAAGGAAACCTGTCATTTCAAAGGAAATACATGACAGTATTTGCTGCCAGTGATGAAATTGGAGTTTTTGAGTGAAACTTAGAAGTTTAGAAAGACTCTCATCTGCCACCGTGCTCTTGACAGCTTCCCAGGACTTAAAAGTTTTCTGATGAGCTCACAGATGATATTAATGAATGTGATTTTTTTTTTTTTTTTGGATACCATGCAACGAAATATGTCAACATTTGGAAGATCTGCATGACTTTTGTGAGCCAGTATGTTCCAGAATGACCGACGCGTGTTATTACAGAACCATGCATGGGTAAAAGATCCGTTCAAAGTGCAAGATAGGCCAATGGATTTTAATTTAACAGTGGATTAAAGTTCACTGATATAGTTTCAGACCTCACACTGCAACTAACCTTTAGAAAACATCACTTGTCAAATTTTCTTGCAGTATCAGAGAATATCTAAAATTATCTAAAAAGGGTATAAAAAATACTCCTCCTTTTTCCAACTGCATATGATGAGGCCAGATTTTTTTCCCCCGTATGCTTTGACCAAAACAACACCTCTCAACAGATTGAATGAAGAAGCTGATAGGAGAATCCAAGCGTCTTCTATAAAGCCAGACATTAAAGAGATTTGAAAGCGTCTAAAACCAGGCTACTCTTCCCAATAATTTTTTGGGGTTCAGAATATATAGTAATTTTTCATGAAAAGTGTTATTTACATTGACATGTGGTGAGTTCATTGTTGCTATTTTTATTTATTTTTTTAAAGATTTTATTTATCTCAGAGAGAGATAGCGAGAGAGAGCACGAGGGAGAGTGGGGGTGTGGGGGGGCAGGGAGAGGGAGACGCAGGCTCCCCGCGAAGTACGGAGCCCGACTCGGGGCTTGATCCCAGGACTCCAGGATCATGACCTGAGCCAAAGGCCGACACTTAACTGACTGAGCCAGCCAGGCTGGCTCAGGCGCCCTGATTGTTGCTATTTTCAAATGAATTAAATAAATGTTTAAAATTTATCAGTTTAATTTCTAATATGATAAGTATCAATAGATACAACCCACATAAACAAAAGTTCTTTGTGCCCTTGATAATTTTTAAGAATATAAAGGAGGCTTGAGACCAACAAGGTTGAGAACTGCTGTCCTCTCTGTGTGCTCAAAGCAGGGAGACACGCCCCACAGAGATTTAAGCGGCTGCCATAGTGAGGAAGATTTTCGGTATCCAAAGGTCTGAGGCATGCCGGGACACTGTCTCTATGGCAAAGAGCAAGACTTTGCACCTTGCATCCTCTCCCACCAAGAACAGGGCACAGTACCAGGGGGCCTGTTTAGAATTTGGAGCATAGACTACCCTTAGCAATTCTGTTCTGACCCATTGACCATGTGACTCGAAGGGGCTGCCAGTTCTGAGTGGGGCCCAGAGCAGGAGAAGGCTCTGTGGCAGCTTCCGGGCAGTGGTGCGGGCCGCTGTGCTAACGCGGCCGTAAGACCTGGACAGTCCAGTCATGCCAGAGATGCCAAGATGGATAAGGATGCTGTGCCGAGTCTCTGGAAGGCTCTAAAGGGGGAGAATTTGCAGCACAAGCTTCTAGAGCCCTGGAGCACATCTCTGACTTCTGCAGCAAAGAACCACTTGTCGTCCGAAAACCATCTCCTGCTGCGTGCCACCACGCACGCCCTGATAGAGACTGCGCCTGATGACGGGTCACCAAGGATGAGGCCACCTGAGGGCCGGTCATAAGCTCGGTATTATCACATACGCCGGGTTGTTAAAGGATTCACTGGACACAACAGCTTCAGGCCCCAGCAGGCCCAGAAGTTGCAAAGAAATGATAAAAACAGATGGCCTTGGCCTCTGTTGCATTCTTGTTTCTCTTTGAACTCATACCTCTAGCTTTCACGGAGCTGCCTCCGATGGAGGGGAAACAGCCCTCAGGCCTGGTTCACAAATGGGAAAGCGGAGTAGGCAGTTCCTGACTAGAAATGGAAGTCCTCCCGGGGGCAGGGGTGGGGGCAGGGGTGGGGGCAGAGATGTGAAAGTACCTTGGGTCACCTGCTGCCGGTGGAGGAAGAGGGGCTGAAGGCATCGGTTGTGCATGAGTCCCTGGGTGGGGCCCCAGGACCAAACCCCAAATGTTCTGTGTCTTATGTTAATGCCCAGCAGAGAAGGTCTACCCACGGGAGGCTCCAGCAAGCCGCTGGACCGGGTGCCTTTTCCCGTGGGTGTGGCCAGCTTCTCTCCCTCGGCCTTGGGGTATCGGGAAGCAAGAATGGGGGCTGTCCCTGGGGCAGACCGTTCTGAGAACCATCTCAAAAGCCTGACATCCAGTACTACTCGCTAGAGTGGGGCCAACCCAATGGTGTGCCCTTTTACTGACTGTCCTTCTTCTCCTTTGTCACCCCTCCATGTTCCTCTCTGTTCCCCGGGGATCACATTCCCTAGTAACCCATCTGCAAGCAAGGCTCTTCTGAGAGGGGACAGGCTGAGCCCCTATTCACAAGTGTGACGTCTCCCTCGCTCTCCTAGTACCCGGGACTCAGCTCTACTTCTTTTCTCGTATAATTTACATTTGTTAGGTCTATTGTTTATGATGTGACTCTCCCACCAAGGACAGCAACATTTGTCTGTTTTGTTCAGTGCTGTGTCCCCCGCCCCTAGAACGCATGAACATCGGTGTTGAATGAGTGACCAAGTGAGGACAGTTAATGTATGTACATTTAGGCACTGGATGTTTAGACTGTGGTAGAAAACGCTGGACCTCAGGAAAGACAAGGAGGTGGCTATGACCGTTGTGGGGACCGTTTCAGGACTCCGGAGACAGGAGAGGGCTTGGCTCGAGCTGGGGCAGGGCTGGTCCAAGATTCAGAGCCCTGTAGAGCCAGAGCCTTCCTGCCAAAGAGGCCACGGTTTGGCCAAAGCTTTCGTGACAAAGGCTGAACTGCCTATGGTTAAGAGCTCAGGGCCCTGGGGTGGACAGACATGAGTTCGGAGCCTAGCTCTCCTCCACGTCTTAGCTGTGGGATCATGAGCAAACGGCGTCTCTAACTTCGGTTTCTTGATCTGCACAGGTGTGTTAGGAACAGCACCTGTCTCCTTGCACTGCTGTGAGAATCGGGGCAGACCCCACGCGATGCACGGGGCACAACAGGATGTACTCACTAAGGGTCAGTCAGCACGAGGCTTTCCCCTGTGCCACATAGGGTAGGGGATGCAGTTCTAGGGCTCCCCTTCCTTCTGGCCAGAGAGGCAGACTTACGTCCCCCAATAATGTTGCATATTCCACTTGGCTGGGCCAAGGTCAGGAGAGAGACACAGTCTGGATGAAAGATGCCTGGGCTCTCCACAGCATGGCGGAGCACTAGGTGTCCTTGCAACTTGAGTTCAAAAGGGCTTGGCTCTGGGGCACCTGGCTGGCTCAGTAGGCAGAATATGTGACTCTTGATCTTGAGGTTGTAAGTTCAAGCCCCATGTTGGGCATAGAGTTTACTTAAAAAAAAAAACTTAAGAAAAAAAAGGTCTTGGGGTGCCTGCGTGGCTCAGTTTGTTAAGCGACTGCCTTCGGCTCAGGTCATGATCCTGGAGTCCCGGGATCAAGTCCCGCATCGGGCTTCCTGCCCCCAAGGTCTTGGCTCTAAGAGTTATAAATAAAAAGGAGCTCATTAAGGGACGCCTGCGTGGCTCCGTCGGTTAAGCATCCGACTCTTGATTTTGGCTCAGGTCATGATCTCAGGGTCATGAGATTGAGCCCCATATTGGGCTCCATGTGGGGCGTGGAGCCTGCTTAAGACTTAAGATTCTCTCTCTCTGCCCCCCTCGGTCCCCCCCCTTCTCAGAAAAATAAAAAGAGCTCATTGAGTTGGGTACCCAGCCAGGTGTATCTTCTAGCTTCCTGCTCAGAGCTTCACGTCCATGAAACATGTGACTGAGGTGTGTCCCATCAGTTCCCAAGGGTGCACCCCCCATGCTGTCCTGCCTCGACTTACCCTGTGCCCTCTGCCAGAAAACCTACCATTGTTCTGTTTGTCCTTCATTTCTTTTCCTTTCCTGTCCTGACTTCTTATGGTTTTCTTTTCTTTTTTTTTTTTTAATGCCAGAGAGAGAGAGACAGGTAGAAGGAGAAGCAGGCTCCCTGCTGAGCAAGGAGCCCGATGCAGGATTCTATCCCAGGACCCTGAGATCATGACCTGAGCTGAAGGCAGACCCTTAACTGACTGAGCCACCCAGGTGTTCCTCCTTACTGCTTTCTATCAGGCTCTTCAACTCATTCCATTTGATTGTTCCGCTGGTTTATCATACACATTTAATTGAACAAAGTAAAAAACTAGTCAATATTTTATGCTTCTGACAAATAATAGACCTTTCCAATTCTGCTCACTCCTTACTAATTCATGTCATTATCTTCTGGTTCCTTATTTTTATCTTGTTTTTTTTTTCTAGCCCCACAAATTAGACATTATTGTAATCATTGTATACCATCACTGCTTATTTAATTCACCTCCCTGGTGACATATTCCTTTGCTAACCATTCCTACTTGAATCTTTTTTTTTTTTTAAGATTTATTTATTTATTTATTTGAGACAGAGAGAATGAGAGAGAGAGAGCACATGAGAGGGGGGAGGGTCAGAGGCAGAAGCAGGCTCCCTGCCGAGCAGGGAGCCCGATGCAGGACTCGATCCAGGGACTCCAGGATCATGACCTGAGCCAAAGGCAGTCGCTTAACCAACTGAGCCACCCAGGTGCCCCCTACTTGAGTCTTATACTTTCCTTCTGGGATTATTTTCCTTGTTCCTGAAGAACATCCTTTAAAATTTCCTTAGGTGAGGGTCTGTTACTACTCTCAGTTTTTATCTGAAAATGATTCTGTTCAACCTCATTCTTTTTTTTTTTTTTCCGAGTCTGTAACAAGGCCGTTCTGGGTTTTTTTGGGTTTTTTTGGTTTTTTTGATTGAGGTATAATTGATATGCATCATATTAGTTTCAGGTATACAAGGTAATGATCTGACACTTGTATGCCCTGCGAATGATCACAAGAAGCTAATCACCCTTCACCACCATAACAAGCTACAAAAAAGTTTTTATCTTCCTTGTGACCAGAACGTCCAAGATCCACCGTCCTGGCAACCTTCATATCTGCACCACGTTACCACTAACTGGGGTCACCTTGCTGCGCACCACATCCCTATGACCTGTGCATTTCATAACTCGAGTCTATACCTCCGACCCCCTTCATGCATTTTGCCCAACCCCCAGCTGCCTCCCTCACCCCAGCAACCACCACTCTGTTCTCCATATCCATGAGTTTTGTTTCGTTTGCTTTGTTTTTTAGATTCCACATATAAGTGAACTGATATGGTATTTGTCTTTCTCTGTCTGACTTATTTCACTTAGCATGATAACACCCTCTAGGCCCGTCCATGTTGTTGCAAATGGCAAGATCTCATTCTTTTTAATGGACGAGTAATAGTCCATTGGACATGTCTACCACAATTTCTTTATCCATTCATCCATAGATGGACATCTAGGTTATTTCTGTATCTTGGCTTTGGTAAATAATGCTGCAAAGAATATGGAGCTGCATATATTTTTTCAAGATAGTGTTTTCCTTTTCTTCAGATAAATACCCCAAAGTGGAATTGCTGGATCATATGGTATTTCTATTTTTAATTATTTAAAAAAATTTTTTTTAAGATTTTATTTATTTGGGGCACCTGGGTGGCTCAGTCATTGGGCATCTGCCTTCAGCTCAGGTCATGGTCTCAGGGTCCTGGGATCAAGCCCTGCATTGGGCTCCCTGCTCTGTGGGAAGCCTGCTTCCCCCTCTCCCACTCCCCCTGCTTGTGTTCCCTCTCTCGCTGTGTCTCTCTCTGTCAAATAAATAAATAAAATCTTTTTTTAAAAAGTTTTTATTTATTTATTTGAGAGAGACAGAGTTAGCAAGAGAGAGAGCATGAGTGGGGAGGAGAGGGAGAAGCAGGCTCCCCATGAGCAGGGAGCCTGACACAGGGCTGGATCCCAGGACCTCAGGATCATGACCTGAGCCAAAGGCAGTCACTTAACCGACTGAGTCACCCAGGTGCCCCTATTTTAAATTATTTGAGGAAACTTGATACTGTTTCCCATAGCGGCCGCAACAATTTACATTCCCAGCAACAGTGCACAAGGGTTCCCTTTTCTCTACATCCTCACCTGCATTTGTTATATTTTGTCCTTTTGATAATAGCCATTCTGACAGGTGGGAAGTAATACCTCATTGTGGTTTTAATTTGCATCTCCCTGATGATTAGTGATGTTGGACATCTTTTCATGTGTCTGTTGGCCATTCAAATGTCTTCTTTGGAAAAAGGTCTTTTCAAATCCTCTGCCCATTTTTTAATCAGAATTTTTTTCTATTGAGTTGTATGAGTTCTTTACATATTATGGATATTAACCCCTCATTGGATATATGATTTGCAAATCTCTTCTCCCTTTCTGTAGATTGTTCAATCTCATTCTTAGAACATATTCGAGGTAGACTTATTTTCTTGGCACGTTGAGATGGTATTCCATTGTCTTCCAGCTTCTATTGCTAACATGAAAAAGTTAGCTGTAAGTCTATTTTGTAGTTCTTTCTAGCAAGTAGCAATCTTGTTACCACATGTGATTGGTGTAGATTTATTTATTGATTGATATGTGTATGAAAACATTTTTATTCTTTTTTAAATTATTTCCCTCCCACCCCCCAGTTTTATTGAGAGAGATTTCTTTTTATTTGACAGGTGGGGTGTGGGGAAACTTCTGGGATCTGAGGGCTAGGTATTTCATCAGTTCTGGATTTGACCTATTCACCTTGTTCCATCCTCTGTGTCTCTTAACTTCTGTTTCATAGTCTTCTCTTAGACACTTTTTTGTCTCTCTGTGCGGCATTCTGGGTAAGTTCTTCAGACCTACTGTCCAACTCACTAGTTTTCTCTTTGGCTATGTTAGTCTGTTGCTTAATCTATCCATTGGATTGCTAGTTTTGAAGATCATATTTTTCATTTATAGAAGTACTATTTTTTTCCCCAAATCTTCCTGGTCACTTAGTTCCTTATCTATAGTCTCTTGTTCCTTATCTACAGCCTCAATTACCAACTGTATTTTTTTAAGCATAAGAAACATCCTTATTTTATATTATGTACACGATAAGTCCAGTAGCTGAAGTGTTTGAAGGCCTCAGTCTGTTGCTTACTGCTTTGTGCAATTCTCACTTACGGTGCCTTGTTGTGATGGTTACTTTTATGTGTCAGCTTGAATGATCTGTGGGGTGCCCAGATATCTGGTTAAACATAATTCTGGGTGTGTTTGTGAGGGTGTTTCTAGGTGAGATTAGACTTGAATCAATAGGTTGGGTAAAGCAGATTGCCTTCCCCATTGTGGATGGGTTTTGTTCAGTGAAGTCCTGAATAGGACAGAAAGGAGTAAGATAGAATTGTCTCTCTCTGCCTGTCTTCAGGTTAGGACACCAGTCTTCCCCCTGCCTTTTGACTCAGGCTCTGACTGGAATTTACACCATTGGTTTTCCCAGTTCTCTGGCCTTTGGACCTGAACTGAAGTGATACACTGGTTCCCCCTGAATTTCCAGCTCGCCAACTGAGATCTTGGGACTTTGTTTCCAAAATCACTTGAGAAATTCCTTACAATATATTTCATATAGGGGCTCCTAGGTGGCTCAGCTGGTTGAGCATCCGACTCTTGGTTTTGGCTCAGGTCATGATCTCATGGGTCGTGGGATCAAGCTCCACACTGGACTCCACACTCAGTGGGGAGACTGCTTGAAGGTTCTCCCTCTCCACCCTCTCCAACACCCTCTCTTTCTCTCTAAAATAAATAAATCTTTTTAAAAAATCTCATATAAATTCCATTAGTTCTGTTTCTCTGGAAAGCCCTGATTAATACACCTGTGTCCTGTGTTTTATTCTTTCTTTCTTCCTTCCTTTCTTTCTGTGCATGTGAGCTTATATTCCTGGGAACTTTTCTGTGTGAATTCTTTGAGACTTAAATTTAAGGTGAGTTACTTTACTTCAGAGAGGATTTTTGCATTTGTTTCTGCAAAGTGCCCTGGGAACTGCAATCTGCTTTATTATTTTTTTAAGATTGTATTTATTTATTTGACAGAGAGATAGCGAGAGAGGGAACACAAGCAGGGGGAGTGGGAGAGGGAGAAGCAGGCTTCCTGCTGAGCAGGGAGCCCGATGCAGGGCTCAATCCAGGACCCTGGGATCATGACCTGAGCCGAAGGCAGACACTTAATGACTGAGCCACCCAGGTGCCCCATGCTATCTGCTTTAAATTCTCCTGTTGTTCTTTACTTGTTTGTGGTGGTGGTGTTTTTGCCTCACAAGTAGTGTGAATTCCCTCTCAGACCCAACTGCAGGTGGACTTGTGGTTAAGAGCCTTTAGGGTTAGCATTTCCTTTTCTCCCACTCAGAGTCAATGCTGAGCCAAGCACATTCTCTGTCAGATCCCTTTGAGAGGTGTTTTTTCTTAGTTCATTCACTGTGGATGTTGTTTTTCACTGGTTTTGCTTTAGGGGGTAGGTTTCTGATTTTGCTTTTCATTTGCTCAGGCTCTAGGTTTCGTCTCATTAAACTGAAGTTCTTGGCCACCTGGGATGAGCAGGTACCTCAAGGCAACCTCCGCTTCTGCTCTCAAATATCTCTTTGGATTTGTGTTTTCTTGTCATTTTTGCCTCTGATAATTATTGTTACCTTCTCGCCACCTCAACTTTGCATTTTTAAAGATTTTTACAAATATTTTGTCCCCCTTCCCTTTTTTGGTGTTTTGTATCAGGAGAACTTTCGGCATATACTGCTTATCATATTGTCAGAAATGGAAATCTAGCCATCCTCTCTAGCGCATTCACCTGTGTTTCTTTTAGGATGCTGCTCATCAGCAGGTGAACTCTCCTTGTGTTCATCTTACCCTGGCCTGTGGTTGGGTCACGTGGGTTTGTGAGCTCCGTGCTCCTTGAGGGCAGGGATATGGTTTCCTGTCTTCACCTTCCACAGAGCCCATGCCAGAATTCCCCACACCAAAGTCTCCCTAAGTGTCAGTTGAACGGAAGTGAACCCAGGAGATGGAGGCCCCCCATCGGCTGCCTGTGCTACCAGTGACCTTCCACAAGAGGGCAGCCTCCACTGGTGCAGGAGTCAGGTCCACCCCCTAGGTCTGGGCAAGGTTTACAGTGGAGGGGCCTGGCTCTCTGTGGCTCCCAAACCTGCAAGGTCAGATGCCCCCTTGGCCTGGGACCCAGTAGAGAAATCCTCCCCATTCTACAGATGGGGAAATGAAGTCGAATGGAGAGGAGGGAAGTGTCAGGCCGGGCCAGGTAAATCTGAGAGGTCATACAGAGAAGGGCTATAATGGAACCAATCTCCTCTGGACTCAATTTCTTAAAGGATACTGCTTATACAAGCAAATTAAGTTTTCTGTTCTTTCACTCACTCAACAACATTCATTCAGCATCTACAGTATGCCCCACAGGGAGTGCAGTGGTGAATTAAACACACTAGATCCCTGGGGCACCTGGGTGGCTCAGTCTGTTGAGCGTCCGACTCTTGGTTTTGGCTCAGGTCACGATCTCAGGGTTGTGAGATCCAGCCCTGACTCAGGCTCTGTGCTCAGTGCACAGTCTGCTTGCGATTCTCTCCCTCTCCTTCTGCCTCTCCCCCCACTCACGCTCTTCCTTGCCCCCCTCTAAAATAAATAAATAAAATTTTAAAAAATAAAAACCCACACTAGGTCCCTGCTTCCTTTAAAAAATAAAAACCCACTGGGCGCCTGGGTGGCTCAGTTGGTTAAGCAACTGCCTTCGGCTCAGGTCATGATCCTGGAGTCCCGGGATGGAGTCCTGCATCGGGCTCCCTGCTCGACAGGGAGTCTGCTTCTCCCTCTGACCCTCCCCCTCTCATGTGCTTGCTCTCTCTCATTCTCTCTCTCTCAAATAAATAAATAAAATCTTTTAAAAAAAAAACTATTTAAAAATAAAAAAAAATTTTAAAAACCCACAACCCAGCGTTTCCCCAGCAGCCCTGGCGTTTTGCTCCTGCTATTCCTTCTGGCCCTTCCAGAGGCCTTCTACCATCTCTGCATTTTGAAATTCTGCTCAATCTTCCTGGACCAGCTTCCATGCCTGACTCTCCCTGAGGAATGAGCACCCAGCCCAGTGCCTGCAGGTGGTGGTCCTGTAGCCTCCTGTGCCATCTCAGGGGACATTTCTAGCCTGTAAGGAGATGGGGAGACAAACCATCCCTCAGTCCCTTCTCCACTGATAATTCTTTGAAGGGAATCTGAGGCTCTCTCCTCTCAAAAGTGCAAGACCACACTCTCCTTCCTAGCCATTAACACACCCAAGGACAAAGTACGTTTTGGGATTTTATCCCAGAAGAGCTGGATTTCCGTGGACTGGGACAGGCTGTGGGTCATGCGTCCTCTCTTCTTATGTGTATTGGTTGAGTATCTACTATGTATCGGGTCTCCAGAAAGGAAGCATGCCCTCAGTCCCCGTTTCCTTAGGACACAGTTGGAAGAAATGTGTGTGTGTGTGTGTGTCCTACTCTGTGACTCCTGGGGTTCAGCCAGGCTGGGTGGGCTCATAGCAGAGGTAGCTGGGCTCTCCCTCCCAACCCCTGTGATACCAGCCTGGCTTCCTGGAGACCAAAACCACAAGTAGAGCACAGAGGCGTAAGAGACACTCAGAGGCTGGGTTTGGTCGCATGCATGTAAAGGAGTGCTCTCTCTCTTGCAGAGAGAAAGTTATAAACAGGAGGAGCAAAGGTCCGAGCGGGTGTGAGGAACACATAGCAATCACATCCCCCTCCCAGCCCCAGGATGGCCCTTCCCACGGGCAGGCACGCGTAGCAGTCAAAGATGGCCCCAGACATGTGGCTCCTCTCTACGATCATCGGATTGCTGACAGCAGCCCTCTCAGGTAGGGCCCCTTTCCCATCTCCTGCCACTCATGCTGGAGGACGTGGGTCCTGGCCTCTTGGCCCCCTTGCTGGCCATGTTCTCATTTACCTTCCTAGAGCCTTCTAGCCAGGACTGTCCCAGGGAGGCCCCAACTCTGTCAATGGCGACTGGGGCCTGGAGAGGGTCCAGGAACCCCCTGGAGGGGCCAGGGTTGTGCCTGGATGGTGCTAGAAGACTCCCGGGCATGAGATGATATGGGCAGCAGGCCTGGTGTCTCCTCAGCGGGCTCCCAGGGTCTGAGGAGGGAGACACTCCCCACCGTAGGTTCGGGAACTCCCCCAGCCCTATTTCTTGGCAACTCTCAGTAGGGAGCGGCCTGCCTTCCAGAAAGGTAGGACCACGGCGATTGTATTCTCAACCCAAAGCTGAGGCTCTGGACTCACTAGGCTTCTGCCATTCATGGTAGAACTGTCCAGATATAGACCGTCGGGGAAGCCAATGGGCACCGAGGACAGCCGTAGCTCAGGTGCAGCCAGTAGGGGTAGTTTAGGGCACAAATGAGTGGGAAAGCACTTCCTCCCCCATCCTGAGCTCCCCCTGGGCGCCAAGGCCCTTCGCAACCTGGGCGGGGGCATGAGGTGGCCAGAAAGTTTGGGGGCTGGCTGTGCTCATTGGATACTGTTGGCCTCTGCTGCATGCGGGGTCCAAGCTGGCAAGAACCGGGCAGGGGCCCATCCTGCCTCTGTTGGGACCTCACAATTTGGGGATGGGGAGGTTCATGGAAACAGAATTCTGGGCCAGGGAGTCTGGGCCCACCTGGCAGGCAAGATACCAGGTGCTTTCACTTTGCTTTCAGAAGGTGACCCAGAGAGACCCCATCGGGAGGGGCATCCAAGCCGACTAGGAGAACTGGGAGACCTGGGGAGTTTTTTGGGGTGGGAGCAGCTCTTCTCTCTGCCTCTATCTGGAGGCACATGCTCCTGACCCCACACTGGTTCAGGGAAAGCCATTTAGCTCTGGGAGCGGGAAAGTGTGTGCCTTCGGCTCCATGTGGGGCGGCTTGGTTTCTCCTGCTCTGCCAAGAGCACTGGAGCTCAGCCACCTTCTGCCCCTGAGCTAAGACAGACAGACGGTCAGAGGGGCGTCCCTCCCACCACCACCTTCTGTCCTTTTCCATGAGGCCCAGCCACCAGCCTTGGCTCGGAAAAGTCTAGGAGGGCAAAGTCTGCTGGCCGGCCCCGGGGCCCCGGGGAACTGGCCTGGAATGGTGCCTGACAGCAGCTGGGACCCCAGGGCCCCAGCAGAGCTCAGCAGGGTGAGATGAAGGGGCTCCTGGAGCCAAGGTCCGTACACCTGAGTCCTTTTCATCCCTTCCTGACACTCCTGCCTGGCCCACTCCACTCCCAGTACAGATATTTACTTTGTGTTTCTAAAACTGCATTTATAGTCAATGGCCTCACTTGTTACTAATACTAGTTTTGAAAGGAAACTTTATGTCACTACTGTTAAGTGGAAAACTGGTATCATGTGTCAGAAGTATAAGGTGAAGGTAAGCATAAAAATAAGTGGGGATGGAAACCAATTTCTATTACGTGTTAGCAAAAAGTGGAAAGGATGCGGGGCGCCTGGGTGGCTCAGTCATTGGGCGCCTGCCTTTGGCTCGGGTCATGATCCCAGGGTCCTGGGATCGAGCCCCACATCGGGCTCCCTGCTCGGCGGGAAGCCTGCTTCTCCCTCTCCCACTCCCCCTGCTTGTGTTCCCTCTCTCGCTGTCTCTCACTCTGTCAAATAAATAAATAAAATCTTTAAAAAAAAAAAAAAGTGGAAAGGATGCAAAGACCCTGGTGCCTGAAGCCTACACTTGTGCTCTCTGTTGAAGGGGGGATAGGGGACGGGGATAAAGACCCCTTGCCCCCAAGTTGTCATTTTCTCCTTGACTTTCCAGGGGGACTGAGAGCACTTGAGCAGAGAATAATTTCTTTGCCATGAGATTTCATAGCACTAAATGCTGCGTCCTTAAAGCCTCTGAAGTGTTCCCCGATGGTGTCTGTCCTCCTGCTGAGAACCAGGGCCTGGCGGGAAGGACATGCAGGCCAAAGGAAACTGTGCTCCAAAGCCCTAGGAGTGGGGCGGGGAGGGCCAGAGCGAGCGGATGTGGGGAGGCCATTCCCCCCCTCCCAACCCACCTGCCCGAGCTGTCCTTCCCTCCACCCAGGTCCAGCAGACCCCAACCCCGGCAGAACCGGGCCCTCAGTGGGCAAGATGGACCCAGATCTGCTCCAGGGTTCTCCTTGGCAAAATCAGTGTGTGGGGCAGATCAGGTTGGGGAAAGGAAGTGAGGGCCTCCCAGGAGAGAAAGAAAAGGAAAGAAAGACAACAGAGAACAAGGAGGGAGGAAAAGGGGCTAGGAGAATGAGGCCCACAAGGGAGTTCCAGGGCCTTCTCCTTGAGAGCTATGGAGCCCTGATGGGGTTATCAGGCTGTGCCCTGGGGCCATAGGCAGGTGCAGGCTGGCCCTCTGCACCCCAGCAGTCCCGGCCAAGGCCTCCCCTCGCCTGCTCTCCTTTGCAGTCCCAGCGCCAGGCTCCATCCGCGGCCTCACATGGCTATTTCTCTGGCTTGGCTGGCCTGGATTCTGGGCTGTTCTCTCCTCAGGCTTGGGTGTGTGCTATTGAATGACCAGGGCAAGGACCACACTTTCCAATTCAGCTGGTGCTCCCTGGAGGCCTGGGTCCAGGCCCAGTTTGTCCCCCTACCCTCCAGTTTTGTGCCTCAGTTTCCTGATCAGCCAACTGGGGACAAAGAGGCAGAGAGAATGAACTTGAAGCACTTGACTGGGGAGGACGGGATGGGGTCAGGAGACCGGAGTATTGCTTGGGCCCGGTGTCTAATTCACCATGCATTCTTCTCTGATCTGGTTTTTGCGCCAGTGAAATTGGGTGCTTTGGGCAGAAAACCCCTAAAGGCTCGGTCAGATCTAACATTCTGTGTGCAAAATAGTAACAAATAACCCGACCTTTCCCCGAAGGGCCGTGAGGAGTTCCAAGTGGCCCATGATCGGTGAGGTCCTGGGGAGCTGCTTTCATGTACTAGGAAGGCCATTTGTGGTTACTCTAAAAAAAGCTTCTTAAACGAACAAATTTTTAAAAATCGGGCTTTTGGGGCGCCTGGGTGGCTCAGTCGTTGAGCGTCTGCCTTCAGCTCAGGTCATGATCCCAGGGTCCTGGGATGGAGCCCTGCATCGGGCTCCCTGCTCAGCAGGAGGCCCGTTTCTCCCTTTCCCACTCCCCCTGCTTGTGTTCCCTCTCTCGCTGTGTCTCTCTCTGTCAGATAGATGAAATCTTTAAAATAAATAAATAAAAATAAAAATCGGGTTTTTCCCTTCACTTGTAAATTCAATATCCAAAAATCCTTTTATTTATAAGTCCAGTAATTTTTAACAGTGACTCTCAGGGAGCCTTTGATTAATATTTCATCAGATCAGGTCGAACGGAGTCAGCTTCCTTAAATAATAAATACCACTCACAAATGCACGTAATTGAGTGCCCTTAGATCTGTGATATCCCATACAGCCACCACCAGAATATGCATTTGAAACGTGGTAGTCTGAGCGCACAAGTGTTGGAAAGGTAACACACAGAGCAGATTTTGAAGATGTGTTCAAAAAAAGAACATCAAGTATCTCATTAATAACTTGTTTATGCATTACATGTTGAAACGGTATTTTGCATAGGTTGAGTTAAATACATTTTATTGTTACAATTAAGTTGGTCTATTCCTTTTTCATTTGTAAAACACATGGCCACTAGAAAATTAAAAATGGCCTATGTGGCTTGCGTTATGTTTCTACCGGAGAACACTGCCTTAGATAATCTAAACTGCATCTACAAATTTAATGAATTTGATTCTCTTATAAATGCTTCAAATACCTCTAAGAAACAAGCCTTTTTCAAGGATTTCAGAGAATACTTTCTGCTCTAAAAAACTAACACTTAAACAGAGTGAATATTAAGTTCTCTTAAATATTCTAATAATGTTTACAGACATGGCCAAATTCTCTTAAATTTTTAAATTAAAATTTCAACTAAAGTCGGGCTCCTGGGTGGCTCAGTTGGTTAAGCTCAAGTCATGATCCTGGAGTCCCAGTATCGAGTCCCGCATCGGGCTCCCTGCTCGGCAGGGAGTCTGCTTCTCCCTCTGACCCTCCTCCCTCTCATGCTCTGTCTCTCATTCTCTCTGTCTCAAATAAATAAATAAAATCTTTAAAAAAAAAAAAAGATTTTATTTATTTATTTGAGAGAGAGAATGAGAGACAGAGAGCACGAGAGGGAAAAGGGTCAGAGGGAGAAGCAGACTCCCTGCCGAGCAGGGAGCCCGATGCAGGACTCGATCCAGGGACTCCAGGATCATGACCTGAGCCGAAGGCAGTCGCTTAACCAACTGAGCCACCCAGGCGCCCTAAATAAAATCTTTAAAAAAAATTTTTTTTCAACTAAAGTCAATTACTTGGCCACACACATAAGAAATGCTAGCAGCCAAGTGTTCGTAAACATCACAGATCTGGGACTTACTGCACCAACACACAGCAATTGATCCACCTGACAGCATAAATGTATAATTACTGTGGGTTTCCATGTACTTCCACCATCTTTATTTTTAAAATTCTAATCTTCTTGGGCTTCAAAGCCACTTTCTGAGAAGAAGAGGACTGTCCCAGAGCAGATAACTTGGATGATCCCCAGCAGATGGGGGTGGCTCTGTCTTAGGGACTGCAATGAGGTCAGCTTTTTAATTGATTCCTATGTGCTGTTGATGGGTGTGCAGTGCGCTTTTGGATAGCCTCTGCCCTCCACTCAGGCTGGTCCCTCAACCCATGACCCCTGGACCCAAGTTCTACAAACCTAATTCTCAATGTCTCCCCCACCCTCAACCCAGAGGGCTTCACCACTTGATTGGATTTAAATGAAACAGATGTGTTTACGATTCTCTTCTTCTTTCCCTGCTGGCAAGACTGCAACTGATAGATGTATAAATAATGTATGGCTGGCATTTGTACATTTCTCCCCGCTCAGTCTGGCTCTCTGGTTACAGGTCGATGACTGGTGGGGCCATTAGCTTGGCGGTCACCACTGTGGTGATGTGGGACAAGGCAGCTCCGAGGGTAACGTGGGTTATTACAGAGGGATCTAGAATGAGTAAGAAACACTGTCCACAGACTCCCGTCATTCGGTCTCTATTTATCGAGGCCTGCTCTGAGCCAGCCTCACTTTCTGATTGGAAAGCTCGGGAATTAAATTGGGCCCCCAGCTGTTGGATTCCAAGGCGGAAGAATCAGCCATCTTCCTGAGGGCAGGGAGGGATTAAGCAGGAGGCCCCAACTCAGGTCCCGGGACAGGGGCTTGGAGGAAAGACCAGGCCGGCTCAACAGCCATGAAACCGCCAACCACCACCCGTGCCGATGCTCAGCCCTGCACCGAGCAGACCCTGGTGGGGCTGGAATCCCCAGGCCCACCTCCTCTCTACTCACTGTGTCCTCCAGACCCTCCAGCCCACCCTCGCGCTGCCTACCGCTCCCCCTGCCCCCGCCCCCGCCCCCGCCCCCGCCCCCGGCCCTTGGGGCCAGGGCGACCGGAGTTGGTCAGGGCAGCACTTCCTGGGGGCCCTGGTTCCTGCCCCCACCCAGTGTTTGCCAAAGCTGCCATTTATCTGACAATTTACTTAATACTTTTAATTGATGTTTTAAAGTGTAAATACATTCATTTTTTAGAAAAAAACTTTATGTTCCTCCCTTAAAGATAGAGCCATTGTAAATCACCTAATGATAGTTAATGGTGAAAATAAACATCATGGATACAAAACAATGTCACGAAATTCAGATGTGTAGCTGCTTTCCCTTTGCTCAAACGGGAGGGTTTCTAGAAGTCAGGCATTAAGGACAAGTGCCCTGGGAGATTTTCTCCTTCAAGTAATCAGAAAGGCTGAAAGGGAAATACAGGGATAACTTCCTTCACGTAGCTAATGTAAGACCATGTCAGTGACCACCTAAACCATTTTTCAAACCTTTGGATATGTGCCTCACACTTTGGAAGCACTGATCCAGAGAAAGGACAATGGGAATAGACAATCTGTTCCCCTTACCGGACACAGCCCGGGGAAGCCTTCTGTTCACCTTCCCAGGGGACACCCTGGATATAGGGGCCCCATATCAGGCTGTCCCCAGACCCCCTGGGCAGCCCCTGGATTCCTGGTGAGCCTTGAAGTCAGGGATGGTGCCCAGATTCATGTCCCCCAATTTAGCTCTGGGAATCGAGCCCCTGCAGCATGGGGAGAAGGAACCTGGAGGAGGGGGAGGTGGGGGTAGATTCTTAGAACTCACTGTGGCTCTCAATTGCTGGGTAATCTCGGCAGGCTCATTCCTTTCTCTGGCCCTAGTTTCTTCACTGGATAAATGGGCAAATTGAACACTAAAGACCCAACTGAAAAATCCTTGTACTTTATGTCTGTGCCTCAAGGTTATTACCGTTTGAGGAGCAGGGCTGTGGAGATCCAGCTGTTAGAAACCAGCCCGTGGGGACACCTGGGTGGCTCAGTCCGTTAAGCATCTGCCTTCGGCTCAGGTCATGATCCCGGGGTCCTGGGATTGAGCCCCACGTCGGGCTCCCTGCTCAGCGGGGAGTCTGCTTCTCTCTCTCTCTCCCTCTGCCCTTCCCCTCTGCTTGTTCTCTCTCTCTCTCCCAAATAAATAAATAAAATCTTTAGAAAGAAAGGAAGGAAGGAAGAAGAAAGAAAGAAAGAAAGAAAGAAAGAAAGAAAGAAAGAAAGAAAGAAAGAAAGAAAGAAAGAAAGGAAGGAAGGAAGGAAGGAAGGAAGAGAGGAAGGAAGGAAGAAAAAGAAAGAAAGAAAGAAAGAAAGAAAGAAACCAGCTCCTGGTTGGGCACAACATGGTAACCCCAGCCGGCATCTGCCATGTGAAATCATGGACCTTGGCATCAGGCAGACTTGGGTTCTCAGTCCCAGCTCTGTGTGACCCGGGGTGATTTCTTAACTTCTGTGTGCCTGCATGCTGCAAAAAACACCCACCTCGGGGTACTTGGGTGGCTCAGTCAGTTAAAATCTGCCCTCAGCTCAGGTCATGATCTCAGAGTCCTGGGATGGAATCCCGCATCGGGCTCCCTGCTCAGCGGAGGGTCTGCTTCTCCCTCTCCCTCTGCCCCTCCCCACGGTATGAAAGTTAATTTAGATAATGCATTGGAAAGTACCTGAACATAGCAGTGCTTTAAAATGTTAGCTTTAAATGTGTTACAGAGCAAAGAAAAGGATCTTGTAAATGTGAATACAGGATTTAGTGGTTAACACGCAGTTTGCACATCGAGCTCGTTTACCCACATGACAACCCCATGTATAGATAAGGAAAGCAGGGGTTCTCGAGGCTGAGAGACTGGCCCAAAGTCTGTAGCTAGTAAGGGTCAGGACTTCAGCGTAAGTGTCCCGACTGGCAGCTCTGACTAGGGAGCCTTGGAGTCTCCTAGAGAGGAGTGGCCTGGCTCGTCTCCCGGCTTGCTGCCTAGGGGGCTCCATGCAAATACAAGGCATCTCCCCCTGCTATTACAGCCCCCGGCTGCAAGCCAGAGGGGCCCCTGAGGGTCTGGGGTTCCCTGGAAAGCTTCTCGGGGACAGATGGGGTCAAATGGGGCTGCTCTCACCAAGGCCCAGCCCTCACGGGGTCTGCCCTGCACTTACCCCACGTACCTGGGCCAGAAATGAATGAGGGCAAAGCTAGAGAGGTGCCATGAGCCTAGGAAAAGCTTGCCCAGCCGGAAGCTTCATCTAGTTCTGCTTATTGAGCACCTGCTGTGTGCCCAGCCCTGTAGGACAGTGAGATGTGAGATACGAAGGTTCGCCCTTGAACACTTGGAGTGTCGTGAGGAAGATGATAAAACACACACACGAGGGTCAGCCTGGGATAGGTGTGACGACAGTTACAATCCGATGACAGCCATAACTACAACCCACTGCAGGGCACTTACCATTCTCTGAGCAGCAGCTAGGCTGATCCTGTCCCGCCCTGACATGGGGGCAATCACCCCATTCTACAGGTGCGGCCACTAAGGCTCAGAAAGTTATGTATTTTGTCCCAGGCTGGTGGCTGGTGTGGAGTTTAAACCCATGTCTGTAGGTCTCCAAAATCCACATTCCCCATCACAGGGCTACACTGCCTTCAGGAGCTGGGAGTCCGAGGAGGGAGAGTTCAGGCCTCCTGGAAACACGGGGCGGCTTCCCAGATGGGGAACCCAGCTGTCTCAGGGGGCTAGACAGACGGAGGAGGCTGGCACAAAGACAGTGTTAAAAATGAGTGCATGGGAGCAGGGCCGGGCCGGGGACAGAGGTGGGAAACCACCATGTCCTGGACAGGGAGGAGGTCCATCCCCCACTCTGCTGGGGAGATTCACTTTCCCCTCCTTCCATCAGCTAAACTAAAGTAAAGGCACTCTCCAAATGAATTAAACTCCTTGGAGAAATGTGCTGCACTCTGCAGACAGGATTCTAGAAATTTCATGACAGTATCTGGGCTGGAAGAAACGCCAGAGGGCCATGATCTACTCCTATTTGTCAGAGGAGAAAACCGAGGTACAGAGTAGGGGGTGACGCCCGAGCTCATGGAGCCAGGGTGGGCAGCCCGGTGGGAAGGGGCGGTAGCGGGGGTCCTGCGCTCTCTCAGCCTCGGGTGGTGGTCCACCGTGATCTGAGGGGAGCACAGGTGACCAGGGCTCTGAGATGTCAGCTTGGCAAAGTGAGGAGCTGGCTTCCTACACGCACTCTTCCTGCACACTTCCATGGTGACCCCGTCCTCAGCCTCTGCCTTCTTTTTCTCTCAGGTTTTTTTTCTCCCCAACATTTTATTTCAACATAATTTCAGACTGGCTGAGAAGTTGCAAGTTCCATATGCTCTTCACTCAGATTCCCCAACTGTTAACATTTTACCACAATTGCTTTACATTTTCTCAGCCTACCCATTTTTTGGCCTGTCTATCTCTTACTTTTGGCCTGAATCATTTGAGAGTAGGTTGTAGACATAAGGTCCCTTTCTCCTAAATACTTCAGTCTGTCTTTTTTTTTTTAAAAAGGACATTCTCTGATCTAACCGTGATACACAGGTCAAAATGGGGTAGTTGATGTCAATACAACATTAACAGATAATCCACAGACCTTTTTCAGATTTTGCCAATTGTTCCAATAATGTCCTTTAAGGCAAAAGAAAATTCTAGTTGGGGTACCATGCTTTATTCTTGTCTCTCTTTATTTTCCTTTAATCTAGAACATTTTCTCAGATTTTCTTTCTCTTTCATGACATTGATTCTTTTGAAGAGTATAGTCCAGTTATGTTTTTTTTTTTTAAGATTTTATTTCTTTATCTGAAAGAGAGAGTATAAGCAGGGGCGGGGGGTGGGGAAGCAGAGGGAGAAGCAGACTGCTCACTGAGCAGGGAGCCCGATGCAGGGCTCGATCCTAGGACCCTGGGATCACGACCTGAACCGAAGGCAGATGCTTAACCAACTGAGGCACCCAGGCACCCTGATCGTCCAGTTAGTCTGTGTAATGACCCTAGTCATGGTTGGTTTGATGATTCCTCATGAGTGGTCATACCTCCTGTGGCAGGAATAGAACAGAAGTGCTTGGTGTTCTCAGTGGGTCGTATCAAGAGGCTCGCCGAATCAGCTTGTCCCATCTTGGTGTTCTAATTTTGATTGCTTGGCTAAGATGATGTCTGCTAGGTAAAGGGACTCTTTTCTTCTTTGTAACCAATATGTATCTTGTGGGCAGTTTCTTTGAGACTATGTAAAAATTTTAGCCCCCCCTCAAACCTTTACCCACTAGTTTTAACATGATTGGTGATTCTGGCCTGAACTGGTTATAATCACCACCGTTTCTGGATGGTGATGTTATAACTCCATCACTCCTTCTACAAGTTTAGTCGCTGACTTGGCTCTCTTTGCTGGTTCAGGGGTTAGGAGCCAATTGGCTCAGTGCCTGGAAGGCTGGAGTTGATGAGCCCATCAGGTTGAGCCTCTGGCGGCCACCATCCTCCCAGCAAAGCCTCAGACTTCAAGGAGCTTCTATTTTAGTGGGGAAAATAGAGAAATGAGCAAGCATGTTTTATTTTTATTTATTTTTATTTTTTATTTATTTATTTTTATTATTATTATTTTTAATTTTATTATGTTATGTTAGTCACCATATAATACATCATTGGTTTTTGATGTGGTGATCCACGATCCATTGTTTATTTTTTATTTTTTAAGATTCTATTTATTTATTTGACAGAGAGAGACACAGCGAGAGAGGGAACACAAGCAGGGGGTGTGGGAGAGGGAGAAGCAGGCTTCCCGCTGAGCAGGGAGCCCAATGCGGGGCTCGATCCCAGGACCCCGGGAACGTGACCTGAGCCGAAGGCAGACGCTTAACTACTGCGCCACCCAGGCGCCCCTGAGCAAGCATGTTTTAAAACTGTCTCATATCAGAGAGGAATATGTGCAGCAAGGGAAATAAAGCAAAGCAAGGCAGACGGAGAGTGAGTGGGATGGGGGTCCCGGTAAGGCCTCTGGAGGCATTTGAGTAGAGACGTGAATGATGAGATTAACCTGGAATCCTGAGAGATCGAGAGATCAGGGAGAAGGACCTTCCAAGTGGAGGGAACACAGGCGTGAAGGCCCTGAAGTGGAACGGTTGATGGACGTGCTGGAGGAGATTGCCGAGGGGGAGGGAGAGCGGAGGAGATGGAGGTGGGCAGGCAGGCTGCAGGTGTTGGGGAGCACCACTCACGTAGGGGCTTGGAATGAACCCACAGGAAATGGGAAATCATCAGAGAGTTTTAGATATCAAAGGACGTGATCTGATTCACCTTTATGCATATACAATTATTTAACAACCCTTGTCTATGATCAACTCCATATTTAAACCTAAGTCAGTTTATTTAAACCTAGAAATCTTCTATCACCATCATGCATCTCCAACAAATATTACTTCAGTAAATAGAATATGCCCATATAAACAAAACACTGAAAACACAGTGGCATTAAAGAGCCTGCTACCCAAGCCTGGGTCACTCTCCCCTTACGCAGAGTGTTGGGTGTTCAAGGCTGAGCAGCACCACCCCACACTTGTAATCCCAAGCCCTGACGAGCAGCAAAAAGACGAATCCACTTGCTGTGGGATTTAGTACTATTTGATATCCAATCTTAAATTGTCTGGTTTGGGAAACGATACACTGGTGGCAGGGTCAGGTGGGTGGGGGGCAGCAGGGACAGAGGGGGGCAGCGCTGTGATGGAGGGAAGTGCAGTCTGAGGAGCACCCTCAAACCAGGAGCAGTCAGAGGCCAGAAAGCTGCCTCCCACTCCGGCAGTCAGACCCCAGCTGGCCCAGTTGGCCCATTTTAGCATGGAGAAACTGAGGCCCCCAAAAGGAACAGGGACATACCCAAGGTCCTAATAATGGCTGATGTCAATTCTACCCTCTTTCCTTGTCCCTCCCACCCAAATCCAGCTGAAAATTCACACCCGCCGTACACATTCGTCATCCTTATGGTAAAAACGTTCTCACAACCACATGAAAAGAAATCTCACCCAACTCGGCCTTTCATTCTGGGAGGAGGGAGTTTGCAAGTCCCCAGAGCGATGTGGGTGTTTAGTCTCAGCATGAGGGCGGGTGTGAGGAGGGGCATCGTGCGGGCTTTGATTGGTCTTTGTCAGGGTGGCTGTGAGAACGTGGACTCTGGGCTCTGGGAGGCGAGCATTTGATTCCAGGCTCCAGCACCTTCTCTGTGGCTCTGGGCAAGTTCTTGAACCCTCCCGAGGGAAAACGGGCACACCCGAATGCCAGCTCCTCTGTTCTTACACTCTAGATGGGCTTTACACCCTCCCTGAAGATCCTCACAGACCCCTTCCAGCCACCTGCCCATGTGCGGGCGGTCTCGGGTCCAGCCATGTCAGCACAAGCCGTGAAACGGTCCCAGGCAGCACTTGGGGGGTCAGACTCTGGCCCTCTGGAAGTGAAGGAGGGGCTCAGGCACGTACCTTGTGAGTTTCCCTCTTCTCCCTCCCAGAATCCCCTAAATGCTCCCATGGGCTCTCCCCAGTCCCTGCCTCTTACAGGCAACCTTTGTTACAGGAATGGGTGACTCAGTTTTCTAGAGCTACCATAACTCAGTACCACAGGTTGGTGTGTGAGCAACAGAAATGTATTGTCTCAAGCTCTGGAGGCTGGAAGTTCAAGATCAGGAGGTCGGCAGGGTTAGTTCCTTCTCAGGCTGTGAGGGAGTGTCTGTTCCAGTCCTCTCTGGTAGCTTCTGGTGATTGCTGGCTTTCTTTGCCTCTCCTTGGCTTGTAGAAGCTCCATTCCCATCTCTGCCTTCATGTTCACATGGCATTCTTCCTATGTACATACACCTGTGTCCACATTTCCCCTTTTCATGAGGACACCAGTCCTATTGGACTAGCGCCCACCCTAGTGACCTTATTTTAACTTGATTACCTCTGTGAAGACCCTCTCTGCAAGTAAGGTCACATGCTTAGGTATTGAGGTTAGGACTCCAACATATCTTTTTTGTGAGACACAATTCAATCCATAGCTGCATGTGTGTGTGTGTGTGTGTGTGTGTGTGTGTGTGTGTGTGGCTCAGGGGTGGAATTTCTGGGTCATGACTATGGAAATGTTTTCTAAAGTGGTTGTCCTGACTTATGAGGCCCCCAGCAATGTACAGAGTCCCTGCTGACCTCCATTCTCAACAGTCAGTATTACCCCACGACTTAGCTGTGGACAGTCTAGTAGGTATCAGGTAGTATCTCCCTGTGGCCCTACTTTGCATTTGCCTGATGACTGTGAGGCTGGATACTTGCTGTAAGTTTATGGATCTTGTGTGTTTTCTCTACCGTGAAATGCCTCTTCTGGCTGTTTGCCCATTTTTCTATTGCTTGCCTTTTCCTTATTGATTTATACACAAGCTTCCTTTTGGAGGAGGGTTTCCATTAGGAAAGGTGAGGAGAGGGGAAGAGGAAAGGGGGGTTAGGGCAACTTTTCTGGCCTTAAATTTGGAGGACTGACCCTCACAGTTACTCTTTCAGGGGAGAAACAAAACCACATTGAGTCTTCTGTCTCTTTCTGGAATCCGTGGGGCCAGGTACAATTCAGAATCTGCGATGTTTGGATTTCAGAAAGGGGACAAGGTGCCCTTTTGTAGACTTTGTAATGTCACAGCAAGGGCCTGGCCAGGCACTGGAATCAAATACGTTAATATTTCTGCAGCAAAATGTATGATTTTCCACACCATGTGGAATAAACAAAGACCATGAACACCTTGCATCAGGTCAGGTCAGGTGTTGCCACCACAGAGTTATGAAAACACTTTCAGTTTGGGGGTCTCTGGGGCTTTCAAATTGCAGTAAGGGATTGTGCATGCAAACTTTTAAGTCGGGCCCTGCGGTGCCCCCTTTCTCGGCTAATCCCTTGATTGCTCCACGAAGGTGATATTACCATCACCATTTATGTGGAGAAAGATCGTGGAAACTCAGAGAGGTTAAGAAATACAGATCCTGGATTTGGACTCACATCAGTCAGACTCCAAAGCTCACACGCCTCCAACTTTGCTGCTGTGTCTTCCCCAACCCTTTGGGGGTGACTTCTTGGCTTCTCTGCTCCCCAAGACTCTGGAGTTTGAAAACAGAGTCACAATTCAGAGGAATGGATCGAGAGGGCAGAATGCAGCTAGGAGTGAGTAGGTGGGAGTTCAGTTGGCTGAGCCAGACCCTCAGCCCAAAGCAGTGGGTGCTGGTGGCCAGAGCCTGGGATGCTCACCTCAAACCTCTGCAGAACTTCCCAAGTGTCCATCATGCTTTGATACTGATCAAACATTCAGCCAGGTCTCTACTCACCCCAGATTGAAGCCTAGAGGCTTGACACCATGGGGAGAGGCACTGACCAGAGATTTTAGTCATCACTGGGCAGAGGCTGAGAAAGCAACACGTCTTCCCAGTATTTAAATCAGGGCTCGAGCACCTTTGCAGAGAATGGTGGGGAAGCCCCGTGATGCTAGGCCACTGGCAGGGAGAACAAGGGGTGTACAGAGAATGGTGAGTCACTGCTGCCCTTGGCCATCTCTCCTCCTGGTCCGCTCACCTCTGGAAATTTGCAGGTTAGGTCTCCCAGGTTGTCTAAGGCTTGGATAGCTCTTTCTCTCCATCACTTTCTCATCCCTGAGAACTCCTACTCATCCTCTAAGACCGCTTCTAATTGTCCCCTGCTCTTTGGACTCAAAGTTATTCCCTCCCACCTCTACTTTTCCCAGAGCCCTTTGCTCTGACCCCTGGGATAGCCATTAGACCCGACTATAATCAGCCGTGAGTACATCTGTGTCCTCCACCACGGCTGGGGCCTGGCATGGAGTCTGGCCGAGAGTGAAGAATGAATGAAGGAATTAATGAATGCACCTTCTTGGCTAAGGGTTAAGAGAGGCGGAAACGTTGGAAGGACTTTCGAGCCACCTCAAAAGCACCCTGCATGTGACTTGTGGAGGAGAGCATGGGGCGACCGTGAGGCCTGGTGTCTAAGAATGTGGGCTTGGATCGGAAGTCATGTTCTGTCCCCCGCCCCCCGAGATGTTCTGGTCCCAGCCTGAAGTCATCGGCTTGGGAAGGGCCTGGTTCCTTCCTCAGAGGGAGGCTGATGAATTCCAGCAGCTCTGGGTGCCTGACATTAGGAGGGCCCTTGTCTTAAGGGGGCTTTAGGCCACCTCTGGAAGTGTTAGCCCCACCCCTAGGAGTCAGGGGGATTTTCATCCTGTGCCCACACTCGATCTTCATTCACCCAGAAACTGCAGCTCCAACAGCTCTCAGAGACTCGAACCAGAGTCGCTCCTGAGAGCCAGTGGGTGGGGACAGGTCCCCTGGAAAACCCTGTGTGGCCCAGCAGGGTTTCGGCTTCCACTGAAACCGGAAAACCAGTCCTGCTCCCCTGCACAGGGGGCCAAGCTCTGGGGGATTTTATTCTTGAATTTCACTCCAGCTTAGCACACTAACTAAATCCTTGGTAATTGTGGGTCTGTGGGTCTTTTCCCCTTGCCCCTGTGAAACACTCCTTGACCATCAAGGCCTGGCCCAAAGATCCCCTCCCCTGCAGTCACTTCCTGGACTTTCTCTCCTCTGGGTTCCTTGAGGACACCCTTCATGCCACCAGAGAGACGGGAGTTGAGCCAGCTCTTGACCCCTGGGCCTCCAGGCTGGGCTCTGGGCTGCAGGCCGGCCGGGAGCTCCCTCACCTCCACCTTCCCGCAGTAGAGCCCAGAGAGGGTCTGGCCATGGCACCATCCCGGAAATGTTGGTGGAGGTGAGGTGAGTTACAGAGACTTCTATTAAAAATAATGGTAACTAGAATTTGTTGAGCATTTACTCTATGTCCCGAGGTATTTATCAGGTGGCAATTAAGGCAGCCCAGGAAACCCTCTGTCTGGTTCAAATCCTGCTTTGCCTCTTATGAGTCCTGTCCTTCTAGAAAGTTCCTTAATCTCTTAGACTCTAAATTTCCCCATCTGTAAAATGGGGACAGTAAGAATACCTTTGTCTGAGCATTATGAAGGAGATGAGAGAATTGACCACTATTAAAAACCCATGTAGGCACACAAGAATCATTCACAAGTGGCATTGATATGACTCGAGCAATTTATAAAGGTTTTTCACCTATCTTGTCTTTAAAAAGACCAACTGTTGTTTTTATTTTCATCACTAAAATTATATATAATACAAAAGTTACTGAATTTAGAAAATAATTTCGAAAATAAAGAAAAAAACCACACCTGTCATGTTACTGGTAACTATTGTTACTATCCTGTTAAGGAATCTTCCAGATATTTTGTTAGAGAGGAATATTACACAGATATAGAAATGAACTGAGAGTGTTTCAACAATCCCTAGGCATCCCCACCGCCCTCATTTAAGAAATGTTTACATTAAAAAAACAAGAAATGTTTACATTTTTTAAAAGACTTTATTTACTTGTCAGAGAGAGAGAGAGAGAGCACAAGCAGGGGGAGCTGCAGGCAGAGGGAGAAGCAGACTCCCCGCTGAGCAGGGAGCCCCATGTGGGACTCGATCATGACCTGGGATCATGACCCGAGCCGAAGGCAGATGCTTAACCGACTAAACCACCCAGGTGTCGCTTTTTTTTTTTAAGATTTTATTTAATAATCTGCTTTATCCACCGACTACATGTGTGTGCACACACACGTCTGGCACATATTCACTTTTGTACTCGTTGACTCAGCAAGATCTTGGATACTTATGTGGGCCAGCTGTTGGGTCTTTCTTGGGATGGGACTTCAGTCCTGGGAGGGTTTTACACCTGTGAGGTGGGGGAAGCAAGTCTGGCATATAATGAGATTTGCCCAACATCCCCTGAGCGTGGAGGAAGCTGGGTTTTGAACCCAGGCAAGTTTGATTCAAGCACCCTACCCAAGACCAGCTGAATCAGAGTTCTAGAGGAGGGACCCGACATCCACCTCCTGCACTCAGAGGTCTGAATTCTACAGGGGATGAAGCAGGTGGGGCCCGTGAAAGGCCCGTGTCACTGGCCTGCTGGGCTCTCTTGGAACCCCATCCTTCCTGTTATCTCTTGGGATTTATACTGAGCTACTCATGATCCTCTATGCTCAGTGGCGTCTCGTCTTACCGTCTGGCACCTGCAAAGAAGGTATATAGTCTGGCACGGGAGCCTGAGCAAGCCTTAGGTCAGGACCACAGGAGTCTTTGCTTTTGGAGGAACTCCTGTTATCATGGCAACCACAGGCCACCTCTCATCTCCAGGACCACCGGATGCCATGCTTGCAGAGCCAGGGAAGGCGGCGGCAAGAAGTGAGTGTGGGGCAGCTCTGCTAAGGTTCATAAGAAAGATGGAGAGGAAGGAGGAAAGAATGCAGTCTTTGGGGAACTGGAATAGTCCTTTTGCAGAGGAGAAGGCTGAAGGGCCCTCAGAGTCATCGTTATGCCTGGGACGGAATGTGTAATCGATGGCCAGATGCCCTCCCCTGTGCAGTCTGGACTGGACAAGAGACAGTAGGCCAAAGCCTCAGGCTGCGGGGTAATAGTGACAGCAGCAGTATACCACGTCCTAGGCATCTCACCTCCATTCTTCATGCAGCTCAGGGCAACACGCTGCAGCCCCTGCATCATATACGGTGCCAGCTTCAAATCAAGTCTGGCAGGGCTCAGGGACCTTCCCAAGGTCACACAGCCAGCGATCAGCAGAGAGGGCTCGGGCCACTATTCTGTCTGTCCCCCAAGTCTGCATTCTGAATTATGAAAAAAGGATTTCCGGAGAGATGCACTGGTGCGTGGGAAAGGCCATGGACCCTCCCACTCCCAGGATCTTCCGGCCTCACGCATCTCGCCGGCACCTGCCCCAGTCACGCGCGTGGTGAACGGTCAGCGGGTGTTAATGGAATTGAACGCAGGCCAGCCACAGACTCATTTCTCAGCTCCCAGCATAATGTCACTCACACCCCCTCGCTTTCTTGAGCAAGAGAGGGGAGAATGGGGGAGTTCCAGAAATCTAACAGACCCCAGAGCCAGCTATGTTGCATTATTCTTATGGTGGCGCTTCTCTTTCAGTGGAGGTTATGAGTTGTTGTCCTTGACTCCCCGTGGATTTGGGGGTGGAGGAGGTGAATTCCACCTGGGCGTGTAGGGAGGATGCTGGGCATGCAAACATCCTCTGTCGTGTGTCAGGGTGACCCAAGAAAGGTAAAAAGGCTATATTTCTCTGACGTTTGACCGTGCTCCGCCCCCCCCAATTCCATCACACTGGGGAGTAGGGCTTCAATATATGGTTTGGGGTGGGGGACAAACATCCAGTTCGTAGCATAATGCACATTGAGTTTCCTTTGTGTCCCCAAGCTTTTCCGAGGCAGAAGAGGAGAGAGCAAAAACAAAAACTGTCAAAGAAACTAAGGCCAAAACACCAAGTCACTGACTTGCTTTTAGTTTCCAAGGGGAGAGAGGTCACCCCAACCTTCCTGGGCTCGGAGAATCCCAGCAGGTGCCGCCTGGTCTATTCCCCACAGGCGCCCGACACCGGTCACCTCTGTGAGCGAGGGCCATGCTGTCCAACCAAGCCTCCGGGCCAGCCTCAGTCTCTGTGTCAAAGTAAACTCAGCCCAACTGGGTGTCACGACCCCTCCAGTCCCCTCAAAGACGGAACACCGTTAGCTGCTCCCAATCAAGTTCAAAGTTAACTCATGTGAGCCAGCACCATGCTTCTTTCCAATTTTAATGGAATTATAGATTGTTCCGTTTTTCTTTCCAGTTCTATGGATCGCTCCCCATTAACAACGTCAAGGAAAGTTCTTAAAAGAAAAATATTCACACAGTCCCAGCCCCCTCCCTGTGAGGGCGCCTCCCCCAAACGCCCCTGGTTCTGTTGGTGGTTGGTTCTCTTTCTCCTCAGAGTTGAAGCAGGGGCTTCCAAGGGTGCCGGAGCCAGCCTGCGTTGGAGAGCTGGTGTGGAAGGGGCAGGGCAGCTCGCGGCCATGTGAGGGCAGGGGGACAAATGTCATCCCAGGGGCCCCTGCCCGAGGAAGAATGGTCTCCTCATTGCAGCTCATCCTTGGCGTCAGGACCCCTTTTGGAAATTAGTCCCTGGGGCTTGAGTGCTGGGCTGTATCGCCACTGGGGGTTGAGCTATTGTTGCTACGTTCTGGGCTTGCTGAGCAGTGCAGAGTTGGAAGGAGTTTAGAAGACCGCCGCCAGCCCCCCACCGGCTTGTCAGAACTCCCAGCCCCCCACCCTCGGCACGGTCACTGAAGCAAAAACCAGGACACTGGATTCCAACCTGTGGAGTAGAGCGGTTAAGAGTGTGGTCTCTGGAGCTGGATAGCCTGTGTTCAAATCCCAGCTCCGCCTTTTTCTAACTGTGTCATCTCGGGCAAATTACTAAATGGCCTTGTGCCTCAGTTTCCCCATTTTGTGGGCTTGCTGTGGGAATTAAACTAAATCAATCCATGTCAAGTATTAGAAAAAGACCACTGTCTGGGGAGTCTGACTCGCTGTGGGCTTTGGGGTACACTTCCTTGCCCCGGGACCTCAGATTTTGCATCAATTCAATGAGATCATAGGCCTGGGCAGTAATAATAATCACGTCTGCATGGTCTCAACAGTTTACAAAACACTCGCTCACAAAAAGCCTTCTGAGAGAAGCATTATGAACTCCAGCTTACGGAAGGGAGAATAAGGCTTACGTGTCTAAATGACTCCTTGATGGTTAATGAGGGCAGGGCTGGGACTCCTGTCCAAGCCTGTGGGTGCGAGGCCCATGTTCTCCCCCACACCACGCTGTCTGATACAAATATGATGAGAGCCACACTTGTCATTTTAAATTTTCCAGGAGCCACATTTTAAAAAGTAAAAAACAGATGAAGTTAACATAATGATATATTTTATTTAACCCAGATGTCCAAAATATCATTTCAACATGCTGTCAGTATAGAAAGTTAACAATGTACTATTTTCCATTCTTTGTGTTGCTTTTTTTTCTTACCAAGTCTTTGAAATACGGTTTGTGCTTGGCGCTTAAAGCCCACCTCAATCCAGACATTAAAGTTTCATCAGCAGGACTTAATCTGTATTTAGATTTCATAAAATTTACTAAGGAAAAGGTAGATTTGCAGGTCTATGTTGCTCGAACATTTCTTTGAATTTTTCCCATGACTGGATTGAATATCAGTTTTTAAAATTAAATTTAAAATTAATTAAATCGAACTGAATAAAATGAAAATTTTAACCACATTGGACAGCACAGCACTACACAGTTCTCCATTTCGGACAAAATGATCTCTAACATGTCCAGATTTCTACTCCTCTGCTGCATTTATACACAAAACTCTTTGCATATGACGAACCTAGCCCTGAAACGATAGACTGAGAGTAGGGGACAGATTTCCCATCTGTCTTGATAGGATGTTGGAAGTTGTACAATGTAGTGTTTTAAAAGAGTGGCTTCTAGAGGCAGACTGCCCAGGTTCTCGTCTTGCCTCTAATACTGACCAGATGGGTGACCCTGGGTGACTTACTTAACCTCTCTATGTTGCAGTTTTCTCTGCGACGACACAAGGATGCTAAGAGTACCCACCTCACTGGGTACTTGTGAGGATTCAAATAGCTACTACAGTGGATAAAGCACAATGTTATCTTCTACGGGGCATACAGTGAGTGTTCAATAGATGTTGTCTTTCATTATATATTTTATCTAATTATAACAGAAGGATGGAAGGATTAGAAGAGACCAGAAAGCTATCAACCTGTTGTCTTGCAAGTGAGAAAACAGGTCCGGGGAGTATAAAAGACCCAACCAGGGTCACACAGAAAGCTAATGGTAGAAATCAGCCGGGACCCGCTTCCTTAACACTCAGCCCAGTGACCCCTCCACTCTGCCCCCAGGGATGTTGACATTTACAGGAGAGGAAACACCTTGGCCCACTGAGCACACGGGCTCTTCATTTCACCCCCAGGAGCAAGGATGGCTCTCTGGCTGACATGGCCACATCGTGCCAGGCCCTCTCCACAGCTCGGGAGAACAGAATGCGTGGACAGTTGGCTTAAAACTCATTGTTAATACTGCGAGCTAGCTACGTGTTCCCCCAGGAAAAAAAGGGTTGTTTGTTTCCTTGGAGACCTTTGATTTTTATTTTGTTGTAGGAGATGTTAAAAATTTAGAGCAACAGCAGTCGTTAAGCGTCTGCCTTCGGCTCAGGTCACGATCCCAGGGTCCTGGGATCGAGCCCCGCATCGGGCTCCCTGCTCAGCCGGAAGCCTGCTTCTCCCTCTCCTGCTCCCCCTGCTTGTGTTCCTGCTCTCGCTATCTCTCTCTCTGTCAAATAAATAAATAAAATCTTAAAAAAAAAAAAAATTTAGAGCAACAAAAGGAAAGAGAAAACAACAAAATTCACTGTATGGATATATTTCTTGCTAGTGTTTATATTTTTCCTATGCTTTTTTTTCTGTAGTAGAGATCGAATTTCATTTATTTATATCCTTTTAGCATCTCTTCTGGGCAAGGCACTGTGCCAGGTTCCAGGGATATGGGAGTGAACAAAATAGAAACAGTCCCTGTCCCTATGACCCTGAGAATCCAGCGGGACTGATGGCAGTCAACAGCTCATCACCGAAAGCACTGTAATTGTATGTGGCCAGGGCCACAGAGGAAAAAGGTCCCAGGGTTCGAGGAGAGGACAGAATGGGGGACCGAACTTGGGCTCCTTCTGGGTCCTGGGAGACCTTCAGAAGCTTGAAACCAGACTGCGCGGGGGTGGGGGCTGGAGGGGAGAGCACAACCATATTTATAGCTTTCCCCACATCATTAAAAACTCTTTGTGAATATATTTTTTAAAGATTTTATTTATTTATCTGACAGAGAGAGAGACAGGAGAGAGGGAACACAAGTAGGGGGAGTGGGAGAGGGAGAAGCAGGCTTCCCGCGGAGCAGGGAGCCCGACGTGGGGCTCCATCCCAGGACCCTGGGATCATGACCTGAGCCCAAGGCAGACACTTAACTGATTGAGCCACCCAGGCACCCCTCTTTGTGAATATTTTTTGCAAACATTTTTAATGTGGATCTTCCTAACCAATCCCCCACTTGCTTTTAGACAATTCCGTTGTCTGCAGCTTGGGGGGCGTTTCATGTTTTTACTATGAGAAATGACATAGGGAAGACCATCTACCATGCAGCGACTCTAAGTTCTGGCTGCAAGAGGAGTCCTCTCATTTTGTGCTCATGATGAGCTGCAACAGGGTTCCTATTGTTCCCAGTTTGCCGAGCAAGTGCCCAAGGCTAGGAGAAGTTAAATGATCTGCCTGAGTCACACAGTTCGAAAGGGGCCCAGCTGGAGAAAGGAATCTAGAATGTTCCAGTTCTGACACGTGGACTCTAATCTCTATGGGGTAGTCCAGGTTATTTCTGTAGGATAGGTTCCCAGAAGTGAAAATATTGGATCAGACGGACTTTGTTTGTTGCTGTTGCTGTCCTTAAGGTTATTGACGTATGGGCTCGCGACACTTCACACGGATGTTAAAAAGAAAACAGTGTGCACGCTGGTTCTCTCTGTGGGGTCCTCCCTCCACATGGCTGGAAGTCCGCCCTGTCCACCTGCCTTGCCCCCCAACCGCACCCCAGCAGCATCTCTCCCCCATCAGCCACTCGGCAAGCATTTACTACGTGCCTATGCATCCTGAGCACGTCTGTTGGAGCCGGGGGCAGCAGGTGCTTCTCTCAGGCCTGGAGGGCTGTGCTGGGTGGGGCGTATGGGTGCCCAGGACGGTGTTCTGCTGCGCCTCTGACGGGACCTGACAGCTTCCCCGCCAGGCTTGCTCTGACACCGGGCCAGCCAGCGGGGGCCTCGGCCTCTCCTTCAGTGTCGATACCTCCTCCCTTGCCATGTGCCCCAGCTCTCGAAGCTTCCAGGAATCCCACGGGCCTGGGTGACACAAGAGGATGAGTGTCCCATTTTCTCAGGCTCCAGGCACGGCGACTTCATTTTTCCTGTCCTCAGTCACCTTCGTTTCATGTCCCCTTGGCATCTTGTCTAGGCTACCCTGTCCGAGGTCCTGTCCCTGTTCTGCTTGGGGCTAACCTGAAAAGCTGCTGTCTCCCTGGGCTGGAGGAAAGCTTTTTCTTCTCCCACTCGGACACCCTCCCCTCCATCCCTTATCCTTTGCAGAATGGGGGGCACAACTCAAGATGATTTTCTGGGGCACACAGGATAACTGAACTTAGTAGATGAACTTAGTATTGAATAACACTGAGCCGCGTGGTAAGAAAAATATTCAGGGGCGCCTGGTGGCTCGGTTGGGGTTTTTGGCCAATGCTTTACAAAAGTTGTAACATATTACATTTTCTTCCCTGTATCTTGCTCCGTTCCTCAACATAGCATGGAAATCCTTCCAATTGGTGTGAGTCCAGTTCACTCTTTATAAAGGCTGCATAAGATGACATGCTGTAAATGGACCATAATTCATTCATTTTCCCCAATGAATGAGCACTCACTCTGTTTCCAGTGCTTAATTATCCAAGAAACGGCAATGAACACTTTTTTAAAAAAAAAGATTTTATTTATTTGGTGGGGAGGGGCAGAGGGAGGAGAGAGAATCTCAAGTAGACTCTGGGCTGAGCGTGGAGCCCGACATGGGGCTCAATCTCACGACCCTGAGATCATGACCTGAGCCGAAATCAAGCGTTCGACACTTAACCGACTGAGCCACCCAGGCGCCCCTGCAATTGGTTCTAAGATATTCTCATATCTTAATGCTGTAAAGCAAATCCCCAGGAAAAGGTAAAGGTTCCTTTTCAAATAATTTTACTGCAGGAAAATGTGAATCAATAAAGAAAATCAAAGAAAATTGTGAAGCATGGGAGCAGGCAAAGGCAGTAACACTGCTGGGGAAGCACCCATCCTACTTGGGCCCTCGGTGAACAGAGGCCTGGATGGAAGGAGGCGGGGAGGTACATTCTGCTTTTGTTCCGATAGGCACAGGTCACAGAGAACAATAGCCAGGATCCCTTCTTGGGATAGGGGACACAAAAACGCCTGTGAGCCAGAAAACAAACCCTTGAGTGTGAACAAACTGCGTTGGTGAGAGCTGGGTTTATAGCCGGCCGTTCCTGCTCCCTCTTCCATCAGTCAGTCAATCAATAACCACTGAGGTGGGCACCCTGGGGGACACAGGGCTGGTTCAGCCTTGGGCCCTGCTCTCCAGGGTTTTCTGGTCTAGCAGAAAGCATGCGTTCTTTCACACATGAGAAAGTGGTTTCCCAGACCCAGAGAGCCCTCCACATACACACATATGGTTGCACACACGCATACACACAAAGACACTCACACACAGGGCGCCTGGGTGGCTCAGTTGGTTAAGCAACTGCCTTCGGCTCAGGTCATGATCCTGGAGTCACAGGATCGAGTCCCGCATCGGGCTCCCTGCTCAGCAGGGAGTCTGCTTCTCCCTCTGACCCTCCTCCCTCTCACGTTCTCTGTCTCTCATTCTCTCTCTCTCAAATAAATAAATAAAATCTTTAAAAAAAAAAAAAAGACACTCACACACCAATGGTCACGGCCACACACTCACACATCCACCACAAACACACACACATACTGCGGCCAGCACCCCAGTCTCCCCCGTGCCCCAGCCCACGCACTGAAAACTACCCTGGGACACTGGGGCTGTTGCTGTGGGAACCAGGATTCTGCCACCCTACTTTGTGGGCCTCTGAATTCTCGTTCTGAATATTACATTAGCCATGGAGTCTGTGCTCTGAATTCTCAGTCCCCGCCAGGGGGTCAGGCTGGGCAGCCAACCAGGGAGTTGGTGAGGACAGGCAATTCTAGGCCTGATGACTTTCTGTCTGAGTGATGGAGTGGCCCAGATGGATGTTTGTAGGAGAGCAGTGTCTGCAGGCATGAGGGGGCCGTGCGCGTGCGCGCGTGCACATCTGGGTGTGAGTCCCCAGTATCTGCTCAGGGGAGGCTGAGACTATGCAGCAGCGTGTGAGTCTGTAGCTCCTAGCAGTCAGGCCCGGCCAGGCTGGGCTCCGGTAACAAGCGCAGGCTGAAATCTTCATGGTTTAACCCAATAAAGGTTCACTTTCTGGTTTGGGGGCTTTTTTGGGTTTTTTGTTTGTTTGTTTGTTTTGTGGGGGGTTTTTTTGTTTGTTTTATTTTGGGAGGGGGCACCCGGATCTGAATAAGAATATGGGTTCACTTCTTTTTTTTTTTTTTTTAAAGATTTTATTTATTTATCTGAGAGAGAATGGGAGACAGAAAGCATGAGAGGGGGGAGGGTCAGAGGAAGAAGCAGACCCCCTGCTGAGCAGGGAGCCCGATGCGGGACTCGATCCCGGGACTCCAGGATCATGACCTGAGCCGAAGGCAGTTGCTTAACCAGCTGAGCCACCCAGGCGCCCACGGGTTCACTTCTTACACAAAATTCTAGCGGGGTCAGCATCCGCCTCCATCTTGCAGTTGCATCAGGGCCTCAAATCCCGGCACCACAGCGAAAAAAGAGATGGAGGACACTCACTGCCTCTTATCTACGCCGGCCTGTCAGCGAGCACACGTCCTTCTTCCAGACAGCAATGGCCCAGCCTAAGTATGAGACCCTGAGTGCAGAGGAGCTCCTCTGGGAACACCATGGTCTCCGCCTCAGCCCTCCCTTTGTGCTTCTGCCAGCAGGAATATTCCTGCCCGGCAAGGAGCTGATTCTGCGCAGACAGTTCAAATCCAGGTCCTGCTTCCTGCTGAGCTGGGTGGCCTCAGGCCATGGGTCAGTCAGGGACCCAACAGGAAATGGGTGGCACTATCAAAACTGGAGCGTTTGAAGGGGCTTATTTACAAAGGGCAAGGTAAGCAAGACCTGGAAGCCGAGGAGCTGTTGCCACCCCGGGGGCCCAAGGAGGCAAGGGCAGGGAGTGGTCAGTGAGACCAGAGGAGAGAGTCAAGGAGAGGAGGGATCACCTTCAGGTGGGGGAGCTCACAGAAAAGGAGAATAAGCACCACCTCTCCACTCTCCTCCCTCCCTCCTATGTCTGCTGTGGCTCCCTATTGGCTGAGCCAGGCAGAAGCTGAAGGCCCCAGGAAGTTGCTGATTTAGTCCCAACAAATCAGCCCATCAGGGCCGAGCAGACAGCGGCTCTGGAGGGATGAAGGGGCATCACCTGGCACAGGAAATGGATTTCTATCTTTGGGCCCCGCTTTCCGAGTTTGTAAAAAGTGAATGTTCATATCTACCTCCCAGTGTGGTTGAAGGGAAAAGGAGTAATGCATGTGAATGATAAGTGCTGACCTATGTCCAGCCCTCAGCAAATGGGAGTTTTTCAGTATCTGAAAGCGCTTTACAGTTGGATGGTCCCACCCCACGATGCACCAATCGCCCTAAAGTCTGGTATGAATTTCTTTTTTTTGTTTCTTTTAAGATTTTATTTATTTATTTGAGAGAGAAAGCATAGAGGGAGAGTGTGAGGGAGAAGCAGGCTCCCCGCGGAGCAGAGAGCCCAATGCGGGGCTCGATCCCAGGACCCTGGGATCATGACCCGAACCGAAGGCAGACGCTTAACCATCTGAGCCACCCAGGCGCCCCCGGTATGAATTTCTCAAACAGATTTTCCAAACGAAAATGTTTTTCCTAACAATAACTCCCATTTTTGAGCTTTTTCTGTATGTCAAGTATGGTACAGACATTGACTCCTCTTAGCACAACACAACCCCTAGGTGCTGTGGCCAATAAATTGGGACTCTGGCCAAGAGAGGCTGGTAACTCATCCACAGTCACTGAGCCAGTAGTAGGTCTGGCCCCAAAGCCCACAGTTGTTCCTCCTGCTCTACTCTGATTTCTGAGTGCGTTTGTACAATTCAAAGACGAAGCAGAAGATGTTACAGCAACAGAGCTTGAGAATTTCCCTACCCTCAATGAGGCAACTCTGCCCACGGCCCAGGACCGTGGTGTTTCAAAGTCCCCATGTAGCCCCAGCTCCAGAAAGTGGCCCCTGACCTTCAAGGCACCTCTGTGCCTCTACCTCTGAGCTTGCTCACCCACCGGCTGCTGCTGGTTGATTCCAGGTCACCCGGCTCTAACTCCATCCGACCAGCCCAACACCAGCAGTGCAGAGAGCCTGCCCTTGGAGCCAGGTGAGGAAAGAATCCCTCTGGGGGCCCACAGCCTGCTTTCTGACACCAGGTAGGCGGTGTCCCGGGTGATGGGGAAGGAAAACGGACTTTTAGGGTGTCAGGGAGGCTCCCTAACTTCAGACAACACTTCTTCCTGGCTCAATGCCCGAAGGGCCACCATTCCATCCACTCTGAGAGCTTAGAACTACCATCTTCGAAAGGCCACGATCAAATGTCACGTACGTGTGGGCAAAATGTTCAGTGAGCATTTTAATGGGATTTGTTGAGAACGAACTAAAGGACTCTTGGTGGGGGTGGTGGGGTTCCATCAAGTGGGTCCTTGATTAACTCAACAGGTATTTATTAAGCAGCTCCTCTGTGCAAAGCTGTGTGCCACCCTGGGGGTGCAGTCCCAGGCAAAAATGGGCAGGTGGCTCCCCAAGGAGGGTGTCTGGGAAAGGGAGAAACACCATCCCAAGCAGCCTGGCTTCAACCCCATCACCAACCCTGTATCCATCCCCCAGGGCTTCAAGGTCATGGTGGCACCCTCCAGAACAGCAGAGGGGCCTAGGAGGGGGAAGCGTGGCACCCACAGTACCAAGGAGGGCCCCCGAACCCAGAACTCTGCCCTTCTTTCATGCAAGGGTACCCTGGAGATAGGGGCAAGAGAGGGAGGTTTGTGGGGACTGGACCCTGGTTCTCTGTCACCCCACACCTAATGAAGGCACCCTAACCTCTACAGTCACCCTCAGCCCCCTTCTCCAGATGCTAGGGAGAGTCAGGCCTCAAAGGGGCCTTGGGGATGAACCAGTCCAGCCCCATTTTGCAGATTGGAAGGCTGAGGCCCAGGGCCCAGTGGGATATTGTCCAAGATAACCCGGTGGAGCCCCTGGCAGCCCTCATCCCCACCCCCATCCCTGAGACCTGCCGCCCCGGTGGGCGGAGGCCTCAGTGGGCGTCTGGCTCTTCCAGGACAGCGGCTGGGGGTCCGTCTGGTGAACGGGAGCAGCCGCTGCAGTGGGGCGGTGGAGGTCTGGCTCGGGCTGTCCTGGGAGCCGGCCTGCGGGGCACTCTGGGACAGCCTGGCCTCCGAGGCCGTGTGTGGCGCGCTGGGCTGCGGCGGGGCCTGGGAAGCCACCCAGCTCACCTTGCCGTCCCTGGAGCTGACGCCTGGGCCCGGCGCCCGGAACACCAGTGAGGCCACCAACGCCACGCTGGCCCTGGCGCCCGCCGTCCTGTGCAGAAGTGCCGAGTGGCAGCTCTGCAAAGTGGTGGAGCACGCGTGCGACACCAACGGGAGGCCGGCCAAGGTCACCTGCGCAGGTACAAGCAGACCTCCCCATGCGCCCTGCCTGCCCTAACCTCAGGCTTTCAGCCATTGCCCCTCACTCCTGTCCCCAGTCCTCGCCACCGGACCCAAGCCTTACCCTCCAGACTTCCCCCCGCCCTCCACCCCACCCCCATCACAAACACAGCTGGTTCCCACGTGCAGCACTGCCTCATTTCCAGCTCTGAGCACGTCCTCTGATCTGGCCCCCACACCTCTCCCCCTACTAGATCTCCAGTTTGACCACTTGGGTCCCCAATCCTAACTGGGTCTCGGCCCTTACTTACGGGTCCCGCGCCTTCTCTCGCTTAAGACCTCTATCTCTGCCCCTACCCCCCATGTACATAAATATGCCAGGTTCCCCAGTGTCCCTTAGCATTGTCACTTTCCAACCCCCACCTGCTCTTCAGGCCCCTCCCACCAGGCCTCTAGCCCCTCCCACCGGCTCCATAGCCCGCCCCTCCCCCCCAAGTATCCCGCCCCGCCTGCAGGTCCCTAGTCCTGATGAGTCCCCCACATCTGCTCACTAGGGCCCCAGTCCTAACAGCGTTCCCCAATCCTGCCCACCGAATTACCAGCTCCTCTCATTGGATCCGGAGCCCCCACCACCCTCCCAGCCCTGCCTTCCTCGAGCACCCACCAACGCTTTCCCCTCCTTCCCCAGAGAACCGCAACGTGCGATTGGTGGGCAGCAGCAGTCGGTGCGCAGGCCGCGTGGAGATGCTAGAGCAAGGCCGGTGGGGTTCGGTGTGCGACGACACGTGGGACCTGGAGGATTCGCACGTGGTGTGCCGGCAACTGAACTGCGGCTGGGCGGTTCAGGCCCTGCCCGGCTTGCACTTCGCCCCTGGCCAAGGACCCATCCACCGGGACCAGGTGAACTGCTCAGGGGACGAGACCTACCTGTGGGACTGCCCGGGGCTGCCAGGAGACGGGTACTGCGGCCACAAGGAGGACGCCGGCGTGGTGTGCTCAGGTCAGCAGGCGGCGGTGGAACCGGTCAGCCACCAGTCCTTACCGTGGCCGGGTGCGGGGAGGGATGGCCCTGGCTGGTGCGAGGTCAAGTCCACCAGGGAAGGTAAGACCCAGGCAAGCGCCATCTGGGGGAGAGAGTGATAAATGCCCTAGGAAAGGAGTTTAGTGGTAGCGGGCAATCCAGAGGGGGAGGGACAAGCCTGCCCACCTCCTGGAGGAAACCACATTAGAGGGGAGACTCTTCCCCAGTGTGAGTTGGTCACCTGGTTCAGAGCAGCAAGGAGAGACAGAGGCAGGGAGGCCCCTGAGGAGGCTGTCAGCAGTCCGGAGGAGGCCATGAAGTTCTGGTTCAGCCAGGGCTTCTCTTTAATGTGCACAGGAGGGGGGGTGGTTCTCGATAAAGATAGATTCTGATTCAGTAGGTCTGGGCAGAGCTTGAGATTCTGCATTTCTAACAAGATTCCATGCCAAGCTGATGCTGCAGGTCCGCGGACCACACTTTGAGTAGCAGGCATGCAGTGCCAGCCGGAGCAGATGAAGCAGAGAAGGGGATGCAGACATAGGAGGGAAAGCACACAGGATCTGGAGACCGATTGGCTGTAGGGTGTTTGCATTCATGAGTCTGGTCTGGTGGGGGTTTCAGCCCAAAGGATCCTGATCTGACTCTGCCCCCGCGCCCCACCTCTCCCCTGCAGAGCACCAGTCCTGGCGCCTGACTGGGGGCCGTGACCCCTGCGAGGGGCAAGTGGAGGTCCATTTCCGTGGGGTCTGGAGCACAGTGTGTAACAGTGAGTGGTACGCGCCGGAGGCCCACGTGCTCTGCCAGGCCTTGGGCTGTGGGACCATGGTCAGAATACCGGGCGGGCTGCCCCACTCCCTGCCAGGCAGAATGTACTACTCGTGCACAGGAGAGGAGCCCACCCTCTCCGACTGTGCCTGGCGGTTCAACAACTCCAACCTCTGCAGCCAGTCGAGCGCAGCCCAAGTCCTCTGCTCAGGTATCCCTCCTCCCCACCCCTACCTCACCCTCTCCCCCAGATTTGCACCAGGAATTCCACCTGAATCCGAAGCCTAAGAACTTGGACTAGGTCAGGGATGACAATTGCTGACATTAGAGTCACTTACCATGTCCGGAAGCCAGGGCTAATTAATCAGGGCATTCTTGCCCACAGAGCCTCAACTCAGCCCCCACATATGTATTAAGGCCTTATTATATGCTAAGCAGGGATCCCTGTTGACTGGAATTGGCTCAGGAGATGAAACCAGCTGCCATCCCAGGGCTGGTGATCATAGGTGGTCATAGCGAAATGATATTGGGAGACAGGGTCTGGAGCCCCGATCATGTGGCAGGCACTGGGGAGCACCTGATACCTCTTTTTTTCAGCTAAGCCTCATGTCCATGCTATGAATTGGATTCTGCCATATTTCACCAAATCTCAGGTGGCTTCGAGATGTCACCCTATTATTATTTTATGTCCCATAAAGGACAAAACTGCTGCCAAAATAGGCTCACAACATGTCATCAATTGTAGCAATTGATGCCATCACCCCAATTTCAGAGGAGTTAAAATGTGAAAAAGCTAGAGCATTAGACCCAAAGAAACATGGTATTAATATCCCTATGGAGTTCAGGCACCTGGCAATGAACTCCAGCTCTGGGGCTCACCCACTGGGAGGCTTCAGTTCCACGAATATGTGGATGCTGATCCTAACCACTTCACAGGGTAGCTGGGAAATCAGGTAATACCCACCAAGGGGCTTTGTAAGCTCCATCCCTTACCTGTCAAATGATTATGATAATGATCATCATGTCAGCTTCCCAGCTCCCAAGGCCAATGTGAAGAGTGAACCCATGACTTTTTTTTTTTTTAAGATTTTATTTATTTATTTGACAGAGAGAGAGAAAGAGAGAGAGCACAAGCAGGGGGAGTAGGAGAGGGAGAAGCAGGCTTCCCGCTGAGCAGGGAGCCCAGTGTGGGGCTTGATCCCAGGACCCCGGGATCATGACCTGGGCCGAAGGCAGACGCTTAACAACTGAGCCACCCAGGCGCCCAGAGTGAACCCAAGACTTTGAACAGAGAAAGGAATCTGTGGTCTGTAGCAGATTTTTACAGAAAGAAGAGATACTTCTTTTTATTAGCCTCTTATTCTAACCAAAGAAGATCCATGAGATCTTCCTTATTGTGGGGGGTGGAAAAGGCAGGTTTCCTTAACCATATGCCCCGCCCCCCACTTCCCTTGGGACCACGCCCCTCACTACAGGTTACTTATCTGTCTGCTTCAGTGTCTAACCCAAGGACTGGCACACAGTAGGTGCTCAGTAATGTGTTGAGGGCATGAACGGTGTTTTCTGACAGGCTCCCGGAGTCTGCTCAATCTGTCCACTCCTGAAGTCCCCGCAAGTGTTCAGCCGGTCACTGTAGGTGAGTGTCACTTGGTTCACGGTTTCTCAGAGAGGTGGGTGCACGTGCGCAGGGGCATACCTGCGTGAACACGTGTGTGCACCTGGGAGGGGCCTGATGGGTCATCCCCCATCCCCCACCTCCAGACAATGCACTTGCCTCTCCCTCCGCCCCCACCCCGCCCCACCGCTCTGTTCTGGGGGTGCTTTTGCTCCTCTCTCCTCCCCTCCCTGCCATGTCAGCTCCCCAGCTCCCCGAATCCTGGTACTTCATGGACAGGAGCCCACTCTCCCGTCAGCTCCTGTTGGCAGGAGGATAGAGCTAGAGAGAGCCCGCGCTGGTCCAGTAGGCCTCCGGCCGGTGGTAGGTGTACCAAGGGTGACAGTGTGTTTCTCACACCCTGGGCACTGTCCCAGAGCTCTACCAAAACGCTTTCCCAGCCCTGTAAGCCTCCCGGCGTCCCCATGGGGGGAGGTCTCCTTAGCCGCGCTGGTCTGCCTGCCAGCTATGGATCGTTTGGCTGACTCCAGGAAGACTCCCGAGGCTCAGATCCCAGCTGTGCCTCCCACCAGCTGTGAATGGTGGGCGAGTCTGAACCTCTCTGAGCCTCAGACCCCTTGGCTGTAAAATGGGGGAGATAATCATGATAACTTTCTCTAGCGCTGCTGTGAGTCTCCAGTGAGTTAATTTTTCCAAAGCCCTTGGAACAGGGCAGAGTCCACAGTGAGCAGTGTCTGAGTGTTAGTTATTCTTGTGATTATTGAGTCCAGGCGTGGAGCCCCTTGGCAACCCCAGGATAGCCACAGGGGCTGGCCCAGGTTCACGGCCTCTAGGCCGTCCCCTGCTTCCACCAGAGGAAGGTGGGCAGGGGCTTGGGGATGGAGTGGAGGGGCACCAAGTCCTGACAGAGAACCTGGCCATGGATGAGGGCACGGAGGGCACGGAGAGGGAATGAAATGCTGGTGAGCTCCAGCCAGGACCCTAGACACCCACTCGCACGCTCTCTCTCTCTCTGAGGTCAGGGCCGGGACCCCACCTCCCAGGACCACACTCTAGCCCTTGGCCCAACAACCCGGCCCTCAGCCCCTGTCCCTCTGGGCCCGAATTCACTGGTCTCCCCATACCCCCCACAGCCCAGCCTCGCTCTTGCACTCACTTCCTGCTGCTAAGCCCAATTCCCAGGCTGGTCCAAGTCACCCCCGTTGCAGATGGAGGGGAAGGAAGAAAATGAGAACAGGGAAGGGGTGATCTCTGGGGGTGGGGAGCAGACTCTATCCGCAGCCAGGGGATCAGGATGGTCACATCCCTCCGCCCCCTGTAAAGCTGTCACTACCCTTTATCCAGCCCTGTGGCCTACGCACCCCGGACCTTATACACTGAGCAGGAGGTGGTTCCCGTCTCCCCTCGGACGAGGGCTCCCAGCACCTGCCCCACTTCAGCCTCTGTCCAGGTTTTGGGTTCTTTTAAGCAGGGGTGGGGCCGAGAGAGAAGAGGTAAGCCATACCAGGGCTGCAGGGCTGGGAGGTCCAAAATCACGGCCCTCACCCCTACCCTCAGGGAATGCATGTCTGGTAGGAAGGATGCATCCAGGGCACAGAAAGGAGATCTTGCTCTCCCGATGGCCCATTCACCGCCAGAGGTGGCTCCAAGTCACCTTCTCTGGGAAGCCAGCCTTGGTCTTCCGCCCCAGAGAATTAGGTGCCCCTTGTAGGGCCTCATGCCTGCCCATACCTCCATCCCAGCAAGCATGGCACCATATTGGATCGAGCCAGCGTATGGATCTCTCCACGAGACAGCGCCCTCAAGGCCTGTGATCCTGATGTCATATTTGTATCCCTAGGGCTTAGTGGGCACACAGTGGGCACTCAATAATTGTTGAGCAGAGAGAGAGATCCCTGTGGGCTGGTGGCCAGGGGAAAGTTTCCTTCAGTCAGTTATTCATTCAATATGGATTTCTTGAGCACCTACTAAATACAAGGCACCTAAAAGCAAATGGGTAAATTCGAAAAAAAGAAGAGGGGAGGAGGATAGGTCCAAAAGGGAAGAGGGTGAGCGCAGAGAGGCTGGAGAGGCAAGAAGGGCCAGGAGAAGTCTATGTCCATTCCTCTTTCTCCTTGATTTGGGGTTCTTGCTTCTAGAATCTTCTGTGACCATGAAAACGGAGGACTGGAAATCACGGGAACTAATGCTCCTCATCTTGTGCATCATTCTGGGGATTCTCCTCCTTGGCTTACTCATCTTCATAGCCTTCATCCTCTTGAAAGTTAAAGGAAAATACGGTAGGTACAGAGTTCTGGGAGCCACAGGAAAGGCTCAGAGAGGGAAAGAAGCAGGCCTGAGGCGTGACCCTCTCAGGGGGATGTGGGCCTTGCGGGACTCCAGCAGGAGTGGCAGTGATCCGGCAGTGGCCACCCAGCCCTGGCCCCGGGGGGCACCTCCCGATGGGAAGGATTTTCCCAGCATGCCCAGCAGAAGTGGTCCGTGTATGGAAGGACCAACCAGACTATATGTGTACGCGCATGTGCGTTTGAGGAGGAAGGTGTTTCAATGAGAATAGGACCAAGTAGACTGGGAGAGAGTAAAAAATGACTTGTAGAATCTCTGCCTCCCCTCCCTCAGCCCTCCCTGTGACGGTGAACAACCAGCACCCACTCACCACCACCCAAGAAGGGATCCATAGCTATCAAGATGTTCCCATCACCATTCCCAAAGAAGGTAGGATGTCACCCACCCTGGGGGTGGGGAGGGCTGAGGAGGACAGGAAGGGTATCCTTTCTGGAGGGTCAGTACTGCTTAGGTCAAAGCAGTGCCCCCACTGGAAAGGAGACCTCAGCGAGCCCACTGGGGCCTGTGGGACCTTGAGCATGTCATGTCTCAATCTGGGCCCTGATGGGCAGATGACCTTCCAGGGTAGTCATTCTAGGCTAGGCTTTGGAGTTCTGGAATAAGACAGGCTCAGCGCATTTCTCAGAGGACAGTTCTGCCCTGCTACTTGGTTGGTAGGTCTGGGATAATATGGCCTCTTCCAATGGTCTGCTCCATCAGCCTTCCTGCAGAGCCCCATCAAGATTTTCCTGGAACATAATTTTATTTAATATTTTCTGAATGAAAGAAAAATGGAAATCAGTCATCCATCTTTTACAACATATGGGTTTATACTCCTTGAAAGTCTTGTAAAGGAACTCAAGCTTAATCACGTTGCATTGGAACTGTATTAAATCACCCTTATTTGAAAGCATTCAATGACAGGAAAATCAATACAAATCTCAGCCAAATAATATAAATATTCCCGGTGCACGGAATCCATGTGTTCAAGGGAGGAATATGAATACAGAACCTAGCCCACAGGTTAGGCTCCGGGCATTTGCTCACTGACTATTACAGGCTAGGGGTTAAGAGCCACACTGCCTGCTTCTCTGGGCAAGGTGAGGACCTCCCTGTGCCTTAGTTCCTTCAGCTGTAAAATGGGGACACGGATGCACCAACCTCACAGAGTTGCTACGAGAATCCCAATGAGATCGTTTATTTAAATGTCCGAACAGCGCAGGGCATGCGGTGACTGCTCTGTGTTTGTGAAATAAACAAATGTTATTAGGTCCCCATGTTTGAAATGGGTGCGGGGAGCTTGGAAAACCCGGGCTGGATGGTCTTGTACAAGACGGGCTACCTGGTCCTCTCCCTGCCCCTCTGTCTCTGGCCCCCACCCTCCACACTCTCTGCTCCCTTTCTGCCCACCACCTGGCCACACCCCAACTCTGCTCTCTCCCCAGTTCCCAAGCTGCCCATCCAGGTCCAGGCCCCACTCCCCAAGGACTCGGACTCCAGCTCGGACTCAGACTATGAGCACTATGACTTCAGCGCCCAGCCTCCCGTGGCCCTGACCACCTTCTACAGTGAGTGCCTGGGCCTGGGCTCCCCGGGGGCCCACCTGACCCAACCAGGGAGAGGGCCCTGGTGGCTGGGGAGCTTCAGTGGGTTCCACCTGATCACCCCTGCACACCCACTGGACTGACTGGAAATGGTCCTGCCCTGAAGCTTTCAAAGTGCTTTGTGACCTTAGAGACAACTCCATGTCTCCAGCCTCCTTCTTTCCCACCTTTGTCTCTGGCCGCGTGGGGTCTTAAGACCTGCCCCTCGACCTTCACCTAAAGGTGTGTGTGTTAGACAAGGAAGTCCGGGCAAGAGACATGCTCGGATGGCTTCTCACACGCTCACACCCCTTCCGTGTCCCATCCTGCCCGTCCACCTCACCCCTTCCTCTCCCTTCATGGCGAGCCCAGCTTGAATCTCTTAGCTGGCTTTTCCAGCTCCCCTCCCTGCCTGCTGGGGATAGGAGGGGGGAAGACAGTGCTTAAGGCAGGGCCCACACAAGACTGGAGGTTAGGCCAGAGAATCCCACACCTATTGTGGACTCCCTTAGGAGCTTGTCCAACACTCCCCAGCTCCCCCCAGGACCCACCACGTAAGTTAGGATGAGAGTTTGACTGTGTGTGACCGAGGCCCCCAAACGACGGCGTCCTAAGTAGTTGGCAGGGGCCCAGGACGCTGCTTTCTTGTTGCTGTGCAGTCCCTAAGATGTTGCCCTCGTCCACGTGGTCCAGCCTGGCTCACTACCATGCCCACATGCTGGGCAGCAGGAGGGGAAGGGAAGGTGGGGCAGGCGGTACCCTGAAAGGCAGGATGCCGGAGACGCCCACATCACTCCCGCTCACAGCCACACACACACACACACACACACACACACACACACACACACACACACACACACACACACACACACCGGCCAGAACTTAAGCCCATCAGCTGCAAGAGAGGCCAGCAGATGAAGCCTCTATCCTGAGCAGCTGTGTGTCCAGATAAAGGCCAGAGGGTCTCCTACTCCAGGAGGGGAGAATGGATATGGGGGACAGCTAGCCGTCTGTGCCCCACCTGCTGAGCCAAAGCCTCTGGGGTGGGAGACGGGTGATTCCACTTCTGCCATGCCACACACCAGCCTTTGGGAGCCACCGGGATGCGACATCCCTAGAACCTGAGGTTCTGCACCCAGGCCTGTAAGAGGCAGGACTGAGAGTCCAAAACCCTAAGACATTTTGTGACTCAGATTCAGTGGTACCAGGTTCGAGAGAGCAGACGCCACGATCCCAGACACTCAAGTCCTTAAGACTCAACAAATCCACGTCATCTCTCCAGTTTCAAAGCGAAGGTGCCCCAGAGCCTGCGAGGCAAGGATTCCAGACCTTCCAGCTTCCTCTCTGAGAAGGTTCCTAGACGGGGAGCCATCCCGCAGAACCTCCAGGGCACAAGGAGAGAGCCCAGGACTTGCCCCATTTCCTTAAGCAGAAGGAGGGGCGGCTGGGGAGCAGCAAGGTGCAAGGCACTAGGGCTTCTGGCCAGAAGCAGCCTGATCCCGAACTGGTTAGAGAGTGAGGCTCAGGGTCTGGCTGGACTAGGACAAGCACCTAGGATCTGATGGGCAATGCTAAGCCCCTCTGTACACCTGGGGTGGTTCTCCCACACTGTTCAGCCTCAGGGCACCCTCCCAAGTCCCAAGGCACAGCGGCCCTTCCTCCAGGCTCCCGGGACAAGGAGGTGGACCTGCACCCCTCCTCACCACCGCCCTGCTTATAGATTCTCAGCGGCACCGTGTCACGGATGAGGAGGTCCAGCAGAACAGGTTCCAGATGCCCCCCCTGGAGGAAGGTGAGTCAGGCTGGGGAGGCGCATGGTGGCAGTGATAACAATATCAGCCCTGACTCCAGACTTAGCAACTCAGCCCACCCTGAGAAATGCGGGCAGCAACCCCCCTCAACAGGTCCTTCCTGATTTGAACAGTTCCTCTTGGCAGTTAGTTCTTTCTTGAGTCTCATTTAAAGCCCTCTTGGTGCATTGCTGCTTCTTTCCTCACTGTACCCCCTTTCCTGGGCCAGGACTTGAAGAGACGCATGCTTCCCAGATCCCACCTGTCAGCGCTGGGCATTACACGGCGGACGCCCCCTCCCTGGGCTCTCAGAACCACCCCAGGAACAACAGTGGGTCCAGCACCTCCTCTGGGGAAGATTACTGCAATAGCCCCAGAAGCAAGCTACCTCCGTGGACCCCTCAGGTGTTTTCTACAGAGAGGAGCCCCCTCTTGGAGCAGCCCCCGAACTTGGAGCTGGCTGGCTCCCAAGGTACTTTTTCAGGTAAGCGGGGCCCAGGAGGATTCCGTGTGTGCCCCAGACTCCCATCCTACAGCCGACCTGGCTGGGGAAAGCATAAAGCCGGAAGCCCTGAGCCAAGCTGAGTTGAGGATTCTAGCCCCAGCTCTGTGGCCACTTGCTGTGTGACCTGGGACAAGTCTCCACCCCTCTCTGGGCCTTCAATGATCCTCATTCATGGTCAAGCCAGGAACTTGACTCTCATGAGTCATGAGGGCCTCCCCGCTCTGGCATCTCTCGAGCTGGCTGTCTCCAGGCAGAGAGTGATTGGCTCTGGGTGTTTCCAGCAGGGCCCTCGGCCGATGACAGCTCTAGCACCTCATCCGGGGAGTGGTACCAGAACTTCCAGCCGCCACCCCAGCCCCCCTCGACGGAGCAGTTTGAGTGTCCAGGTGCCAGTGGCAGGGGAGGTGGTCCTGGAAGGGGGGTGAAGGACAGGAAGCAGGGGGTGGATGAGTGGGGGAACTCTGGATCCATTGGATTCATTAGCCCAAGAGGAAAAGAAGAGAAGGAAAGGGATTTTTTTTAAACAAACAAGAATATGAGGAGGTGGGAAAAATGGATGCGGATGGGACAGAGAAAGTTCCAAAGAATGCCTTGAGAGGGAGTGAGCTCCCCATTAGTGGAAGCATTCAAGCAGAGGTAGCCGATGTCCCCTTGGGGGAGACTCTGGTAGCAGGGCGGGGTGCCAGCAGTCAAGTCGCCCATCATTTCCTGTGCAAGCATGGAGACTACAGCCCTAAACCGCACAGATGAGTCTCTGCCTTCTGGGCTGACATTCTAGCAAGGGCGATGGTGGTGAACAAGACGACGTGAAGGGAATCTGGTCACTGCACCCCACACAGCCTCACAGGGGAGGGGCGTGTCCCATGGGGCAGGAGGGGCGGTGACCAGCCTCCCGCTGACCCGAGCCTCCCGCCACACAGGGTCCCCCACCCGGCAGCCTGATTCCCTTGACAGCGAGGACTACGATGACATCGGAGCAGCCTAGGCTGGGCCCAGCGAGGCCCTAGGCGGCTCCCTTCTGCTGGTCTCCTGCTCTCCCTGCCCACTGCTCTCCCACCCCGCCCTCCCACATCCTCCCCCAGGCGGCTGACAGGCCTTCCCTGGAGAGATGCAGGGAAAGCCCTCGCCCTGCACTCACCGCTCAGTCTCCATCCTTCAAAGAGAGCCTGCTGGCACAGCCCTCCCTCAGCCCCAAACAGCCCCAATGTGGAGGGCCCTGCCTCCGAGAGGTAGTGAGCTCTCGGGCTCAGGGATGGGCAAGCAGCCTGGGCCACGTTTCAGCAGGCTGCAAGGAGGGGTTGAACGGAATGTCTCCTAAGGCCCCTTCTGTGCTTTGGTTCCCTGAGTCTCAGCTCAGGGCCCGGAGGTACTGAGAGAGCAGAAAGGGGCCCCATCCCAGTGCTGCCCACGTGTAGGGGCTGCTGAGCTGCTGTGGCTTTGACAGGTGGATTCTGGGGCTGGGGGTGACACACCCACCGACCCAGGTTGGCGACCACCCGGGCACAGAGTCCAGCCTTCCTAGGAACAGCCAGCTGACAGCAAGCAGGACGACTGCCCCTCCCCCACGACCGAGGGCCTGGGGCCTTGGCCAGCGCTGCCTCTAGAGACCCTGGAGCCCACCAGGGCACAGCCCTGTTCTGCAGGGACTGTCCCTGGACAGAAGATCCTTATTCTGAGCTTCCTATGGCTTACAAAGATGGCCCTAGCCCAGCTTCCCCAAAGACTCAGAGTCGGGCCCCCGGCCCCATGGGAGGAGACGTGTGCACAGAGATGTCTGCCGGGAGGGGCCCAGAGGCTGCACTAAGCCCTGCGTGCCCATCTGTCTGCTTGGATTGCTGGGAGCTTCCCTGAGGAGCACATGAATATGTGGCGTGTCACCCGGAGCCACGGACGCGTCCAGGTGGCCTCCAGAGAGAGGCCCGAGGGCTCAGAGCCAGCTACTGGTGTCCTGGTCTGAGTGTCCTGAGATTAAAGTAATTGCTGAATAAAATCGGGGCATAGAGTGACAAGTCCTTGAGCTTTTACAGTGCCCAGCCTCTGTGTGTGTGTGTGAGTGTGTGTGTGTTGGGTGGGGGCAGCTCTATCCATCAAGGTGGAAATGTTGGGGACCTGGAAACCTCCTGTGGCCCGGTGCCATGAAAAATGCTGGGGACACAGGAACAGGAAGGCAGGGCCTGCCCTCCCGGAGAAGGTGACCCAGACATGCCTGTGAGCTTAGCAGCCCGCTTCCCTCTCTTCTCGGCCCCACTCAGGCCCTGGCTCAGTGGCTCCCAAGAGTTTCGGAGGAAGGGCAACGCGGGGGGCTTTTATGCTCAGAGCCACCTGGTGAAGAATTGGCTCCAGGCCGGGAGGGAAGGGCTGGAGGTGAGGTATACATACAGTGTACATACAGTGGGGAGGGGTTGTGGTTGTGTCCTCGCATCTGCTCAGAGGCTGGGATTTTCGCCCAGCTGCCAAGGCCAATGGACAGCTCTGCCTTCTGGGTGAGGGCTGGGGCGCGGGGTTCCTCAGAGCAGACAGGTGTTGGAGGAGGCTGGGCTGTGGATCCTGCCCTGCGGGGCTGAGTAGGGCCTGTTTTCCGTTCACCTGTCCCAGAGGGGGAGACTCAAGCTAGCACTCCCCAGGGCAACCGTCACAGGATGTGGTTGCTGGTGACGGCCCCCTTCGGGCCCTCTGCGCCCTCCCCAGCCAGCGGGGGGATTCCTAGGGGAGGAGCCAGGGCTGGGGTAGGCCGGGACAGAGGCCCGGGGTGGTTTGTGCAAGCCTTTTTTGTCCGACAGCCTGGGTTCAAATCCTGTCTCCTCCCCGTGTGGCCATTGGCAAGCCTCTGGACATCTCCGAGCCTTTGCCGTGAGGCTCGTCTGCGAGGCGGGCACGGAGGTAGCACACGCCACACTGTGGCTGCAAGGGTCGGAGGCTTAGCTGGAAGTGTTCCCTCTCCGTAGAGGCGAGAGAGCTCGTGGAAGGGAGACGGGGAGGAGAAGGGAGGACAGCCAGCGATCCCCGGGGTCGCCATACACTGGTGCTGGTGAAGGCTTGGGGAGCGTCTTGTCCCCACTCTCACTCGCCAGATGAGGACGCTGAGCCCCGGGGGTGGGGGGGCAAAGGACTTGTCCAAGGTCACTCAGAGTTAATAGCCAAGTCGCAATTCAGCCCTCCCCCTCCTCCCCGGCCCCCGGGGGCTCAGACAGGGAGATGGTGACACCCTCTGGGCTCTCTCTCATCTCTCACTCGAACCACCTCCCCATCCCGGGCCCCCTCTCCACCCACACACACACCAGTCTGAGAGAAATTGGGAAACTCTGACACGTGTCTCCCTTGCCCCCTTGCAGCCTGCAACACCAGGATCACACAAGTCAGGAGGGGCTTTCTGACCGCTGCTGTCCAGGGCCAGTCTCCCCCCTCCGATGGTGACGGGGGCTGCGCACAGACAGGGCCTTTCCCGGCCATCTCTATGCCTCCAGGGCCCTCAGCCATTGCTAATGGAACCAGACTCGGTGCTGGAGGTGGAGAGGCAGAGATCAAGGACATGGGGCTTTGATCTGAAGGAGGGAGGGAACGGGAGCCTGGCAGGGAAGTCCCAAACATAAGCAGGTGCGCTCACCCTCCACTCTTAACCAGGCATCAGAATTAGCCTCCAGGATCTGGGAGAGCAAACACCAAGATGTTAAATGGATGTGGCAGCTGAATCGATTTCAGGAACATTGATGTGCAGGGAGGGGCTGCATCTGAGCACAGAGGCACTGCGGGAATTTTATGGCTCTGCAAGCCAGTGAGGGAATGAGCACAGCCCAGGAGAGCCCCTGACCCAGCTGGAGAGAGGCCATCCGGAAAGACCTTTTGGGGGGGGGGGGGGGGGATGAGTTGGGTTGTAAAGGATGAGTAGGGTTGTAAAGGATGCCTGAGTTGGGTTGTAAAGGATGAGTAGGAGTTTGCTCTCTAGGAGCAGAGAGGAAAGGGCATTCCAAGTCGATGGGATGGCATGAGCAAAGACAGCACAAGAAACCAGGTAGCTCACAGGGTAAAGGGTGGTCCACCCTGATAAGAGAAGAGGCTGAGGACAGTCAGTTCTCATACTGGCTCTATTTTGTAAGTAAGAAAATGGAGGCTCAGAGAGGTTAAGTAAAATGCCCAAGTCGCCAAGCTAAAAAGCGGTAGCTTTTACGTGCTGTCTAGCTTCAGAGTCTGAGCATTAGCCGTGGCACTTCCAGTGGAAACCTGTTCCTGTCCCTGTGCCCACTGGAGCCCCACTGCTGGACACAGCCAGAGCCCCAGCCTAACTCTGAGACTGGAGACGCCAGCCTTGTCTGCCCACCGGCAGCACAGGCACCTACTGGGTATGGGGATTCCGGGCTCAGGGATGGAGACTGACTCACTGTCTGGGCACCTATCTGGAACCATGCTCTCTGCTGGCCCTGGAGCCCTTCACTTGGGGAAACGCACACAGACGCCAGCAACTGCGGGATCCGCCGTACAGTGGTGGTGCTGAGTGGCATTTGCTATGTGCCAGGCATACGACATTTCACAGAAGCTCATAAGAGCTCTCGCAGAAGGTATCGTCCTCCCTAATGTATAAATGAAGAAATGACGTCCAGAGAGGCTATGTGACAAGCCAGAAGCCACACAGCTTGGCAGGTGGGACAAACTTTTTTCCCTAACTCCAAAGCCCCGTGTGAAACCACGGCAGCTGCTCACAGTGTGGCCAGGCCCTGCCCCCCCCCCCCCATTTAACCCCCACACACTTCAGTGTGTCTGCTCAGCAGCAAAAGAGAAAGAAAAGGAACAATGGAGCCCACGGTCCCCCTCAGTGAACAAACACCGGAGGGAAGAGGGAAGTGGGAACTGGGGGGCCCCCTCTTCTCTCAAACCCTGAGAACTATGCACCGCCTGGGCAACTTGCCACTTTAGTCACTAACAGCTAAACTTTTTCATACACGGTGGGCCTGAGCATGAACCCGTCACTTCATCTGGGCGATCCAACGCTGGAGGGAGAGGTGTCTCGGGTGGAGGCGTGCAGGACAGGCTCAGATACGGGAGCCTTCCCAAAGGAGCTTGCTTTTTCTTTCCCTCCCTCCCTCGCTCCTTTCTTTCCTTCCTTCCTCTTTCCTTTTCTCCTCCTTCCTTCCTCTTTCCTTTTCTCCTCCTTTCCTCTTCTTTCTTTCTTTTACCCGGCCGGGCATTGCCTGTGGGTACTCGACCTTTCCCACTGGAACAGTCCCATGGTTCAAAACTCCAAACAACATACGAATGCAGAGCATCAAAATCTTGTTACTCACCCATCTGCCCTCTCCCCTCACTCTTCCTCCTCCCCAGATAAACAGTATCGTTCCTCTGATGCAAACACAAGCAAATACGAATATCTCTTGCTTCCCCATGCCCCTGCTTGCTAAACAAAATTAAAAAAAAAAAAAAAAAAGGCATTCTACCCACACTCCTAGGCTCCTTGCTTCCTCTCACTTCTCAAGGCATGCCAGAGAATTCTCCTGAGGGATTTTCGAAAGTAGCGTTGACCATGTCTGAGTTTTGTCCCACGTGCTAGCCAAGCTCACAACCTCTACTTTTTGTGACTCTGACGCAGTGCTCCAGAGGGCTCTGCGGACAGAGCGGAAGAAGCCACTGTCTCTAACAGAGTTTGCTGGGGAGAGTAGGACAAAACAGAGAGAACAAATGAGTCAGCCATTGAGGGATGAGTAGGAGTTCGCTGGACAGGAAAGAGAGAGAAGGGCATTCCCAGTGGCAACATGGGCAAGCATGGTGCTTGTCGGCCAAAGCCTGGGGGGCGCGGGGAGGTACAGGGAGTCCACACGTGGGGAAAAAAAAACACTGGGGAACATCTCAGAGGGTCTGTAACCTCAGCCAAGGCTTTGGTCATCGTCCTCCAGGCACTGGGGAATCCTGAGGAGTTTCTAAGGCAGGGAAGTGATTGGATGAGACAGATGCTCTAGAAAGATCACTGCTGTGAGGTGGAGGTAGGTTGGAGGGAGACCAGTTGGGGGTGGTCACCGAGCGTTGATGGCCAGGACTGGGGGGGGGTGGAGAAGGATCCCAGGAGGTGGAGGGTGACCACATAACAGGAGGAGACTTTCTAACACGGCACCCTCCAGCCACAGTGATAATATGACAGTGACATTAAAACAGTGCCCATTCCCCAGAACTTACTATGCGTCAGGAGCTGTTCTGGGAATATTCCAGGTACTGACACAAAATGGAGCATTAGCTCCACCTCACGGCTAAGGAAATCCAGGCTCGGGAAGACTCAGAGTTTTCTGCCAGGGCTGGCAGCTGCTCACAGTGTGGCCAGGCCCTGGCCACCACTCCACGTGGCCTCCTGAGGTGGGAAGGCCACACTAAAGGCTCATGTCTGTGCTTACTGATCTGAACGCCCAGCCGGGAGCACCATACCCTTTATGCTTCAGGCCTCACAACTCATTGGCATCCTCCAGACATCTGGGAGAGCCCAAGGGAGGAGGCCGGGAGGAGGCTTGGGCACGATTCTCCTCCCAGGGGCCCATCTCCAGTCTGCAACCTGGGCTGCAGCAGGGGGCTCTGAGGCCCCTTCTGGGAGCATGGGCTTGGGTTTCCCTGCCCCGGCCGGGCATCGCCTGGGGGTACTCGACCTTTCCCACTGGAAACCTCACCTCCAAGCCACATCTGCCAAGTCCGGCTCAGGTCCCCATCCCTGCCAGCTGCCCCATCTGCGGTTTCCACTTCTACCCCTCCCTGAGACCCTCCCCACCATCCCGGAGGTGGCCAGAGCCCCGCGTGGCTGCTCGGCGTGGGCCGCCTTTGGCCTTGGCCCCAGACCCCGGTTCTGGGTTTGTAAAGATGGGATGGAGTCTCCCAAACGGGGAGGAACTGGGGAGACCCATCGAAGAAGGGATGAGTTCAAAGTAGCCTCAGTGGAAAGTTCATCTCCCACCACATCCTTCAGCTGTTTACCAGTTTGACGCGGTTCTGGCATCCTGACATGAAAAGAGGCTCACCCCTCACCACCATCATTGAGGAAGGACCGAAATAGCAGCAGAGGAAGATAAAGAAGAGTGCGACAGAGGCAGGGAGGAGAGAGAGGGTGCGTGATGAGACAGGGAGGAAGGTAAGCGGGAGGCAGCATGGTGGTGTGCAGACTGTGGGAGAGACAGCAAGACCAGATGAAGCCTCCATCCCCCTCCCTACCCCTCCCCCTGAGCAGGGCACTGCCCTGAGTCCCTTACCTGTGCGGCGTCACTTAAAGCTCAAGGGCTCTCAGGGCAGCAAGATACTCCCATCTCCTTCCAGGGAAGAAAAGGGAAGCCCAGAGAAGTCATGGAACTTGTTCAAGGCCACCCAGCTAGGACCCGGATGGAGGGGTCAGTAGTGGCTCCCGCACGTCGGCAGGAAGGAGAAAAGGGAAGAAGATGGACAAGTAGAAGGCTGGAGAATGAGATGGGACGAGATAGAGGCCCAGGGAGGATGGTGAAGCATCCTCTGTTAGGGTGGGTTGGCCCCCCACCAACGGGACCCCAGGGGGCCCCTTCCTGGCTCCTCCCACCCACCCGTCCCCCCCAAGTGCAGAAGGAGAGAGGAGCAGTCATCCTCCATGGCCTTCATTGTCTTCTGAGCAACCCCCTTTGCCTATGGGGTCTTCCACCCCCCCGCAACCACTGAGCAGGGCCCACCTCGTCCCCCTCCAGTCTCTCACAGCAAGGAGAGAAAAATGATCCACATCTGCACTCACGAACACATTCCCCCCATGGGTCTGTGAGCCACACTCCCCTGTCCCTCTGGAATACATGAGCAGGGGTCCTACTTCCCTCCAAAGCCTCCCCTTTGAGGCGCGGCCACCCCTCCCATGGGCCTCACGCAGACACCCGGGCCTGGCGTGAAGGCAGGTGGGGGCTACTCTCATCTGAGGAAGAGATGCTAACGTAACTGGAGTCAGCACCCCCCAACTCTTCTGAGTGACTGAGACACAGTGATACCCTTTGTCACACGTCCATGACAGCCTCTCTCTTCTCCCCCAAACCCGTGGCCCCTTCCTGCTCTCACCCTCAAGCCTCCCCCTTTCTGGGAACCCGCAGGACCCCCCGGGGCTCATACCCACACTCCCCCTCTGGCAAGAACAGCCTATCCCTGGAGAAGGCCCCTGCGGGGTCTCGGATTGTGCAAGGCCATCATGACCTTCTGTCCCCAGGCCACCCTCCTTGGGGATTAGTGCGGGACCCGAGGTAGCCAGGCCATCCTGCTCCTCTGGCTGCTAGGGAACACTCCAGAGTGTGGGGTGATGCAGCAGCCTTGATTCTGAAGCCGCCCAGTAAAAATCCTGAGCTACCTTCCCTCTGGTTCCAGGAAACTCATCTGTCCTATCCATATTCAAGTCTTCCGGCTGCTTTGTTGGGCTTTCTTCTCCATTCTCAACATTATGGGCTGTTCGTTCAGCGACCCATGCAGCTGAGATCTGCCCACATCAAAGCATGCCTTCCTCCCAGCAGCTGACTAGCCCCCAGGAGGGAGCCCAGTGCCCCCCCCAGGCCCTGCCCCCCGAGGCTGATTTCTGCCCAGCGGTCTAGAATAGCTTCTGTCTCGTCGCTTGATCCACAGTCTCTAACCCAGTGGGATGAGGAGCCAGGGGCGGAATGAAGTTGATGTAAACCAACATTTCTCAAACCTCAGTTTTCCGCGTGCCTTCATGGTTTCGCTTTATCGGTGGACCATTTGTTCTTCGGTTACTGAATCCGGGCATATCTCATTGTATTGCGCTTCGCTTTATCGTGCTTTGTAGATCCTGCGTTTCTTTTTTTTTTTCTTTTTCTTTTTTTTTCCAGTTTGAAACCATACTTTATTTTTAATGTAGCTAGAAATCAAATAACTATATATTTTTAAGCAGAAAAAAACTCCTTTATTTTTCCTTCTTATATGCTGGGTTTGAGATCCTGCATTTCTTACAAATTGAAGCCTCATGGCGACCCTGCATCAAGCAAGTCCCTTGGCGCCACTTGGCCAACAGCATTTCCTCCCTTGGTATCTCTGCGCCTCGTGTTGGTAATGCTCACAATATTTCATTACTGGGATCGTTGCTATGGTGATCTATGATCAGTGACCTCTGATGTGACCATGGGAATTGTTTTGGGGCACCCACGTAGGATGGGGAACCTCATCCATAACGTGTTCTCTGTGTTCTGACTGCTCCACAGAGCAGCCACTTCCCATCTCTCTCCCTCTCCTCGGGCCTCCCTATCCCCTGAGACACCACAACATTGAAATTCGGACAATTGACAAGCCCACGGTGGCCCAGAGGTGTTCTAGTGAGGAAGGGTCAATCAGTGCAGCAAACTTCATTGTTGTCTCATTTTAAAAACTTGCCAGAGGCACCCCAGCTTTCAGCGACCACTATCCTGACCAATCAGCGGCCACCAACATCGAGGCAAGACCCTCCACCAGCAGCAATGATGACCCACTGAAAGCTCAGATGATGGTCAGCATCTTGGGGTGATATTTTAAATTAAGGTATTTACACTTTTTTTTTTAAGACATAATGCTGTGGCACGCTTAATTGACTACGGTATAGCGTAAACATAACTTTTACATACACTAGGAAACCAAAAGTTTCATTGAACTTTCAATGAATTGCATATTTCAATACTCACTTTATGGCGGTGGTCTGGAATAAACCTACAATATATCCTAGGTATGCTTGCAGTTTTTCTATAGATAGATTCATATATTTTTTTAACTTAGGTGTACTGTAAGAGAAGTATTTAGCCATTTTACAAAACATCTGGCACGTGCTTTTCAAAAATGCTAATATTCCAAACTACAAAGATCCAGGAACTATTTCAGACCAAAGGAGCTAAGGAGATCTGGCAACGGAATTCGAGGTGTGATCTGGGATTGCCTTTTGCTACAAAGGATGTTACTGGGGCGGATGGGGAAATGCAAATAACATCTGCAGATTAGATAGTAAAGCTCTATCAGTGTTAACTCCCTGATTTTGATACATGAACTATAGTTACGTATTAAAATATTTTAGCTTTTAGGAAATGCACACGAAAGCATTGAAGGATTTATGAGTAAAGTGACAACCTACTTTTAAACGGTTCAGAAACAAACAATCTCTGCTTGGGGGAGGGGGTTGGGTAGGGGGAAGGGGGTGATAGAGTAGTAAAATAGTAACCCTGGGGGATACCAGAAATGAGGGGTATCCAGGGATTCTTTATATCATTCTTGCAACTTTCCTCTAAGCCTGAGATTGTTTTAAAATTTAAAACATATATAAAGGGAGCCCAGGGAGCAGGCACACGTTTAAAGGAAACGTGATGTTGTTGTTCTAAGGGGAAAACCAGTATCACTTGCTACAAATTGAAGGTAATTCTTTCAAAGCAACCACTGCTCTTGCTATAGACACATTAGTCGGCTGAGTGTGAGCCTAAGACCCGCCCGTTCTTGGTTATGTGTGGGGATGGGCAAGGGAGGGAGGGTGTTCAGACGCCCTCGCTCTGGCCTGAGGTGCTCTCCTTGCTGGCGGAGAAAGGTTGGCATAGGGCCAACAAGGGCGTCGCTTTCTCTCTATGTGATCTGATGATAGAGTCCTGTCCTATGGCAGTGAGCTCAGGGACATTCCTTTCGTGACAGTTTAGTGGGCACCCTCAGTGCCAGCTCGTTGCAGAGCCCTGGCACGGAGAGAGGACAGGATCCTGACCAGAGACAATTAGGGGTGATGCTAGGATGGACCGGGGTCCCAGTGGGGCTCACTTCTCTGAATCCAGTGTTTCTGAAGTCCCCAGAATCCAAAGATGGCGACCCCAGGGGAAGGGGGGTAGAAGGTGCCCAGGGAGAGGGCACACAGAGCTGGGGAAGAAAAGAGATCACCAGTGTGTGAGAAACAAGGTGAGAACCACCCCCACAGCCCATCACGCCCAGGAAGACAGAACAGCCTGAACCGACTCAGTCTTTAGCGTCTTGTTTTGATTCCCCTGCTACCCTGCACCCATGGCTCCTCCCTGCTCGGATGGCAAGGGAGCCTTTCCCCCCACTTTTCTTATGACGTATCTCATTTTTAAGAAGGAACTTTTTGTTTTAAAATAGTTTAGATTTACAGAAAAAATTGCATAGACAGTACAGAGAATGGCGTATTGATCACGATTAATGAGCTGGTGTTGATACATCATTATGAACTAACGTCCATACGCTCTTTGGGTTTCTTTAACTTCTACCTAATGTCCTCTTCTGTCCCAGCGTCCCACCCAGGATGCCACATTATTACGAGTCTCCTTAGATTCCTCTTGGCTATCACAGTTTCTCAGACTTTTTTTTTTTAATAACAATGACAGTTTTGATAAGTACCATTTAGGTATGTTGTAAAATGACCCTCGTTTACGATTTGTCCAGTGTTTGTCTTGACCTTAGACTGGGGTTGCATGGGTCTGCGGGAGGAAGACCAGAGGTGACACGGCCTTCTCACCCGATGCGATTGATGGTACGTCTATGAACAGGACTTAACCCTGACGATGGGGAGCTGGCCGCGGTGGTACCTGTTACATTTCCTCACCCGACAGTCCTTCTTTCCCTCTTTCTACGCCATACTCTCTGGAACGGAGTCTCTGTGTGCAATCCCCACCTCGGAAATAGGGCATGGCTCTTTCTATGTCCACTCAGCTGACAGAGCAAGAAATGCATGTGTAGGCACTCAACTGTGTGTGTGTGTGTGTGTGTCAAAAAGTCCATGAACGCTTCCAACACAGTCACCTGTCTGCGTGTGCAGATAAACATGCGCTCATACGGATGCCCCCAGCTCTAGTCCAGTACCATCGGGTCATCCGGACCTTCTCCTCCCACCAGCAGTGGGAAGCTGGCTCCCGCATCCGCTACCCATTTCCTTAATTGTCTGATTCTGTGTTACTTTCCTTTCTTAGATTTTTCATATTTTCTCCATTAAGACTATACGTTCCTCAAGGGCGAAGCCTGAGCATTTTTTTGTTGTTTGTTTTCTCTCCTCAACCCCCTTCACACCAATGTCTAGCTGAATGTCCTCAAGGAAAAACAATATAATGAATATGTTTACAAGTGTCTACTATGAGCCATACTCTCCGCTCATGTCTAGGGATGCAAAGATGAGTAGGACGTGGTGCTGACTCTCCAGTTGCTTCTATTGCCAATAAATACTCATTGAACGTTAAACGAAAGATCTTGGCTCCTGCCCAGCACGACAAGACTTTTAGATCACAAATAGAGGACCGCGGAAAAAAGAGAGCTGGATGGAGCCTCAACTCATGCAGGTGGGGATTTTTGCCTAATTTGCTTACTGCTGTATCCACAGCACCCAGGGCAGAGTCTGGCATATAGTAGATGCTCAGTAAATGTTTGAGAAAGGGAAGGAGGGAGAGATAGAGGAAGAGAAGCGGGGAAGGAGAATAGGAGGGAGGGAATGATGGAAGGAGGAAAAGAGAGGGGAGCAGTCCTCAACTATTGTCCGAGTACCTCTCAGATGCATGCACTTGGCTCCTCACACACAGACACGTCTAAACATCTCCTTGGTGCTGCACCTGAATCACTCATATCAGTGGATGGATGAGAACTGGAGCTCCTACTGCCTGCCAGCCACCTCCCAGGGGTTTGCTTGTGCCCTTATTTTGATATGATGGATTTGATATCATTCTATCAAATGAATGGGAAGTGGAAAGGGCTCAGTTGCAGTAAGAAGAAGCATCCATGTCAGTAATCTGGTGTAGTTAAGGCAAAGTAGAAACCATCTGGCCCCTGGCTCTGCAAAGCTCTCAGGAAAACCCTTGCAATTGGCCCTGAGGTCCCCCTTGCCAACCCATGTCACGATTTCTCCCTGTCGCTGGGAAAGGATGGGACGAAGAGGCCCTGACTGGACTGAGTCAGGCGCAATGGGCACACGAGCCCTCCGAGAAACAGATTCTACGGCTTTTACCCAGCATCGGAAGGTCTCTGGTTAATTGTCTCTCCATTTGAGAAGCAGGCTTGCTGGTTCCTTTGATGAGTGTTTCTATAAATAGATAGAGCTGCAACCTGAACATCTGTGTCCCCAAAAGGGTTTTTTTAAGTTGTCAATGGTTGTCACTGTCATCCCTCATTTCTGCTCCAATGTAAAACAATGAAAGGGCTCAGCCTTGCTCCTCTCCTACTCCCTTGGCACCTCCCCACCCCCCATCATGCCGCCCTCCGTGGGACACGCCCGATTTTCTCAAGGTCCCAGACCCACCCCAGGGTTGTTCTTTGTTGTCACTGAGCCCCATGCCGTAGGAGCCCAGGCCCCACCTGGGGGGGGGGGGGGGGGGCTAGAAGACCCTCTCATGCAGGCACAGAGCCCGGCATGAATCGTGAGCACCGCCTCTGAACAACAAAGTCCCTGGGTATATTACTTCTTAATTAAGCAAGATGAAAAGATGAAACAGAATTAGAGAACAAGCCTTTGGGGCATGGTGGTGGGGACCGGAATGCTCTCCAAAAGCAGAGAGAAAGAATTCTTGCATAGCTGGGGTTTAGAACGAATGTTCCAACCCGTTCATTCGGTTTGCTTTCATTCCATTTGCAGCCTGCTCTTCCTCCAGAGGCTTGCTGGTTGCTCTGCACCAGGCACCTGAGGTGCCTGAGGGATCCGGACAGCCCTCCGCCACAGCCACCGCTCTTATCTCTCCTTTGTACAGACGGAACAACACAGACCTGGCAGCGGGCGGGGTTCAAACCCAGATCCGTGGGTCACGATCACGGCCACGGTCACAGCGCCCACGGCGGGGAAGACATGGTGGACCCATCTCTAATCTTCCTGTAAGGGGAAAACGCCCACGCAAAAACCGGAAAACAGTCATTTGAGGCAACAACATCAGAGCCATCTGAGCCGCCGCCCCCTCCCCAGGGTCGCGATCAGTGGGATCTAAGCATCTCCCGTCTGAGAAGCTTCCTTGGGTGGGTGGAGGGCCCGCAAGGCAGTGCCTAAAAGGCCAAGATGAGGCAGTCACCCGGGTAAGTCCCGCCCGCCCTTCCAGAAGCATCCAGAAATGGAGCGGTGGGCCGCACCTCCAACCCACCAGATGACTGGCCCCAACTTCATTTCTCTTGTCATCAGGAGACACTGCCAGTTTCTGAGTCACAAAAGGAGGGACATTCATGAGGATGCCTGCGAGGTGGGGAATGAGGATCCCACCTGGGAGATGAGGAAATTGATGCTCTGGGGACCTCAAGTGACAGGCCCACTGGCCACACGGGCAGCGCCAGAGTGGAGGCTCATCCTGGCCCCCGGGGTCCAGACTTCAGGCTCTGCCCTCTCAAATGCCTCAGTGTTGCAGCCTGGAGCCCAAATTTGACCTACAGATGTGCTTATTGAGGCCAGCTTGGTGGCCAGAGAGGAGACCTTTTGAGATGGGACAGGGCTGCTGGTCACCCAGGCTAGGACCGTGTTGGCACTGGGTTTGTCACCCCCGCCCCACTGCTCAAGGCCTGTCCCTGCATGAAAGCCGGCTGGGCCACGTTGGACCCATGGGGAAGCAGAGCGTGCTGGTACCCCGGCTGGGGACACTGGGGCAAGTCCGAGGGAGACCCCTTCCTTCTGTTTCTTGGGCTTCCATCTGTCTGAGACCCCAGGGCATAGCCCCCTGGAGTGCGTGGGGCATTGCACAGAGTCCTTGCAGGGGGCCTGAGGCAGCAGGGCCTGTCCCTGGTCTGCCTGTACGTCACGTGGCGCATCTGCACTCCCTGCAAGCCCCACACGAAAGGGGGGCTCTCCATAGACAGAGACGGTGGGGGTGAGAAGCACCCGCACGGTCCTGCTTGAGCTCAGCCCTGTTTCAGGTCTGTTCTGTGCCCGGCCTTCCCTGAGACGGCCACGGGAAGTCTGTGGGCTGGGAGTGAACCGGGAGTGGCCTTTAGGGAAGCTGATGGATGTTTGTCATGGGACGGTTTGTTCAAACCTTTGCTCACCACAAACGCTGAGACTGAGTGACGCTGGGAAGAGCCCCCTTCACCAAAACCGTGGCCGCCAACCCACAGCCAGTGCCTGGAATCCTGCCGTTAGCACTCCACCCCTTTGGGTTAAAGAGTTACCTCTTCAGAGGTCATTTTTACTTGTATTTATTTATTTATTTTTAAGATTTTATTTATTTGAGAGAGAGAGAGTGCGGGGGGATGGGGAGGGGCAGAGGGAGAGGGACAAGCAGACTCCGTGCTGAGCGTGGAGCCCAACTTGGGGCTCCATCCCAGGACCCCGAGATCATGACCTGAGCCAAAATCAAGAGTCGGGTGCTTAACCAACTGAGCCACCCAGGCACCCCCCACCGGGGTCATTTTTAAAGGTGAGTACTCCTGGGAGGTATTGGCCATTAGTACCCGAGTATGAACTGCTTTCCCAGACTTGCCAGATTTTTAGAGATGGAAGAGAACTCAAACACCACTTTGTCCTAGCGGCACATTTTTTCAGACCAGAAGCCCGAGTCCCAGAGAGGTGGAATGGTTTGTCCATGGTGAGGAGCAAAGCCAGAGCCGCGAGGCGGTTTTCCTTGGTCTGTGGTAGGCACACATCTTCCGTGAAGGGCCGTGAAGGGCCAGATAGCGAATACTCCAGGCTTTGCTGGCCATACAGTGCGTGTCACAACCACTTGGTTCTTCCAGAGTGCTGGGAAAACAGCCAGAGACAAGACGTAAATGAAAGAGGTTGGCGGTGCTCCAGTCAGACTCTGTTTATGGGCACGGAAATTTGAATTTCACACCATTTTTTATGTGTCACAAAATACTCTTCCCTGTACTTATTTTATTTAAAAATGTAAAAACCATCCTTAATTTGCAGGCCACCTGCGACCAAGCCCCGGGCCTGATGGCCCAAGGACGAGAGTTGGCTTGCCCCTGGTTTAGGGAAGGGTTTCAAGAAAGCTACATCGGACGCCCTCGTACCTTCTTTGCTTGTTTTCTTAAATGTTGCATCAAGAGTCTGATGAAGCAGGATGTGATTCGTATTTCTTACTCAGTGTCCTATTTTAAATACCGACATTTTAAAAGAACACTGTTACCGTCATGCTTTTAAATGAACCTAGTGGAATAGAACTTTGATACCCACCATCATCCTTTTCTCCTTCCAAATATTTTTATTGTGGCAAAATACATACAACACAAAATTTACCATCTTAACCATGTTTAAGTGTACAGTTCGGTGCATTAAATACATTCATACATTCATACACGCCCCAGGGGAGGCAAATTTTTACCTCTACACCGTAGAGGTATTCATTCGTACATGCCACCATCCATAACCATAGCCTGTTTCTTCTTGTAAAACTGAAATTCTGTCCCCATTAAACACGCACTCCCCTCCCCCCCACCCCAGCCACTGGCAGTCCCCGTTCAACTCTCTGTCTCTACGATCTCGATCCCTCTAAGTACCTCACACGAGTACAAGATACAGGATTTAATTTCTTGCGACTGGCTCATTTCCCTTAGCATAATGTCCTCCAGGTCCATCCATGCAGCAGGTGTCAGAAATTCCTTCCTTTGTACTCAGCCTTTGAGGCTGAATCATATGGAAGTATACGCCACATTTTGCTTATCCACTCACATCTGTCAAAGGGTTGCTTCTAAATTTTCCCCTGGTGAACAGTGCTGCCAGGAACAGGGGTATTGGAGGGGTGGCAAAATATGCCACCCCAAGATACACCACTCTGGCGTAAGGATTATGTTGAGTGAAAGACACTTGGAAAACAGCAAATACAGGAAAAACACTCTGACCTTCTTTCTTTTTCTTAAAAGCAGGAGATGAAATCCCCATATGAAAAATGTCTTCCTTAACATACCAGAAGCAAAGTAGCATTCTTATCATCAAGGACCAGAAGTTGAGACGGAGAAAATTCTGTACACACAGACTTTGCTATAATCATTCTTATCTCCCTTTAGCCTCTCCTATGGTTTAGTTTCTTCCCCACAATCGCCCCCCTTTGCTCAACCTGCTGTAGAAGCACTCAGGTTTCACCATGTCTTTGGGGCTTCACAAGGGCTCCTGGGCATGTAACACTTTCGTAAATGTGGTGCTTTTCTCCTACTAACTAATCCATTTTATGTCAGTTTGTCAGGCACACCCAGAAACCTAAGAGAGTGGAGGTAAAAATTTGCCTCCCCTGAGGCGCGTGGCTGGCTCAGGCTTGATCTTGGGTTGTAGGTTCAAGCCCCACGTTGGGTGTAGGGATTACTTAAAAATAAAATCTTAAAAAAAAAATTGCCTCCTGCACAGTGTACGACCATTTAAAAATACAGTTGAGGGCGCCTGGGTGGCTCAGTCGGTTAAGCGACTGCCTTCGGCTCAGGTCATGATCCTGGAGTCCCGGGATCGAGTCCCGCATCGGGCTCCCTGCTCGGCGAGGAGCCTGCTTCTCCCTCTGACCCTCCCCCCTCTCATGTACTCTCTCTCATTCTCGCTCTCTCAAATAAATAAATAAAATCTTTAAAAAAAAAAAATACAGTTGACCCTTGAGCAACATGGGGGTTAGGGGTGCCAACCTCCCCTCCCTGCCCACTCGCAGTCAAAAATCCGCATTTGACTTTGGACTCCCCCCAAGTTTAACTACCAGTAGCCTATGTTGACCAATAACATAAACAGCCAATCAACACATATTTTATGTGTTATATGTATTATATACTGTATTCTTGCAATCAAGTAAGCTAGAAAAAAGAAAATATTACTAAGAAAATCATAAGAAAGAGAAAATACATTTACAGTACTGTACGTATATGGATAGGAAAAAATCCGTATGTAAGTGGATGCGCTCAGTCCAAACCCGTGTTGTGCAAGTCAATTGTATATGAGGAAGCTCTTCTTTACCAGTTAGTATTACCACATCATCCCTTTTCCTCCTCGAACACTTATTCTACTCCTTCCATATAATGTTATCCTCATATATTTTCCTACTTTCATCCTATTGTGTTTTGAAACAAAAATATATCTACATTAAAATATTAAAACTTTACCATTTCCTGTGGTCAGAAGGTTCTGGTAAAATATCCCCCCTCGACCACGATTGTCATTACAATTATTCTTAGCGCACAAATAGAAGGAACATGGGTGTTATAATTTTGATAAATGATTATTAGCTACAAAAGGCTACATTTTTTTGGAAATGTATCTCTCTCTGAATCAGGTGTTAGGATCTTTCCCCCCTCATTTAGTTAATGTATCTGTGGATGGATATTATTTGTTGCTAAAACAAGATAGGTACAAGCATCCTGTTTTTCATTTTTATGGATGCGCAGGCTGGCCAGTGACACTGGAAGGGACTTTTTTTATAGTGATGCCACTTAATTTTTTCAACTGTGTCCACTTTAGAGGCTAAACTCCACAAAGTAATCTAGCATCAAATTACTTCTTGATTCAAGATTCTGTTGAAGATTAAAAACCAGAACCCATCCCACTTGCAAAATGATTTGTTCTCTTGGAGTCATTTAATTCCTTGTCACCAGGGCCGACACTTCAAATCATCCCTTTGTGGGTGCCCCAGTAGTTTGTAAGGGGGTGGGTTAAGCCTGTACAGTTTTAGTAAGGGGAAGAGGGAAAATTATGAAAGAGCACGAAAGGACGTGGTCTGGGAGGAGTACAAAGTGCATTTCCATTTCTAACTGGAAATAGAGTCCCCGAGGACCCCTGGGGCCCCTTCCCATCTGAAGACCAGCAGCCTGGGGCAAAGATGAAGAAAGGCAGACGAGCCGAGAGTTGCAGAAACCCTCAGCATGAACTTCCTAGTCCAAGCCTCTGCACTAGGGGATTGACCAAGCTCCCAGCAGCCTATGGCCACATCCCTGGGGTAACCCATCCTCCTTGAGCTCCCGTCTGCAAAAGCTCGAGGTGGCCAGAAGAATTTACCATTTGTTCCAGAAAACACCCGAGGCTGGCTCCCTTTCCACGGAGCATTTATTGAAAAAAAAAAAAACTTAAAATTGTAAACCTTTTCTCTGTCCCTCTGAGCTGTACACGCATCTCCTTCCACCCAGGGGTGTCTCAAGGACCGCAGAGCCATTCCTTTGAATGCAATTGTCAGGAAGGACGGGGCCTCTGCCTTCCTGTCTCAAGGTAGAATCCGAACTTTGAGGAATGCCACTTAGCAGACGCTGGGTGACCCGATCACTTTGACATTCACCCACCTCTCGCCTGCTTTTTGTCATTTTCACTTCCTGACTCTGCTCCGGCCCCCACCCCTAGCTGCCTCTCCCAACACCCCCAGCCCCTCTTCAGAGGACCCGGTCGCCCTGTGTGAAAGGCAGTTGACCAGACTGTCCTCGCGGTGCAGGACTAGCACATCCCCTCCCCGCAGCTCAACTACCGATGGGCTACAGTGCTCTTCCCCGGGGAGCCTTCTCAGGCGCGCAAGGCCCTCACCGACACTGGACGCGGATCGGCCCGTCCAGCCAAGAGAAAGCAGCGGGCTTGGCTGGGCAGCTGCCCTCGCCCCCCGGAGGCCCGCCTCCTCCCGGGGCCTCTCCTCTGTTAGCGGAGGAGTGATTTGCCGGTCCTCTGGGAAGCCCAGAGCAGACTCTTTCAGAGAGAACACACTGCAGTCCTTCCAAGCCAAGCAAAGGGACTCCTGTCTGGAGGGGGAGAGACCGGACCCTCACATCTGGGGCCTGGAAGAAACCCTAAAGACCATGAAAGATCGTCTAGTGCCAAGGTCACATTGTGTAGCGAAAGTGGAAGCTGAGGGCGCCAGGTGACGTTCCTGAGGCCGGAGAGCTAGTCAGAGGCCACCATGCTCTTCCAACAACCCTGACACTTGTAAACGGCGCTACGTGGCCTGACACATGGCATGTGCCAAATAAATGTTTGCCTAACAGACAGAGGGCAGCTCCAAGTCCCTCACACTGCACACAGCAGTGAACCTCGGCCCACTCCGAAGCCAGCAGCAGGAGGCCTGAGAGACTGTTCTGGGCGTGGAAAGACAACATCAAGCTGTATATGGTAAAAATGTAAGTTGACACTTCCCTTCTTTTGAAATGTGGCAGCGTCCCTCCCCTGTGAGGATACTAGGCTATCCTCTCATGGTAGATTCTGGAAATCCTGAGGCTCGGTGCACTTCCTAGGGCACGGTTAGTGATGACCCTACTCACAGGGCCACGGGCTGCTTGACCCTGAGTGGCCCCAGTTGCACAACGTCTAGCCTTGTGGCCCTCCCTCGCGGCCTGTGGAGTGACAGGCAGAATCCAGGTGCAAGGGGTCAGGTGCCAGGGTCCCCTGGAGGGGGAGCGGTGGCAGAAGCCTCTGAGCTAAAGTTAATTATAGAGACCTACCCACTCTATTTAAAGCTCAAGAGAAAAAGAAAGCGGGAAAGGAAATGTGAAAGGCAAACAATCTTTAGGCACATCAGAGATGGTGCCTTGGCGGGGAGGGGCCCAGGCTGCTGGGAAAGGGCCTAGAAATTTCTGTGCACAGAGCCCCGTACAGTGGGGGTGGGTGCTGGTACCGGTGAAAAACAGAAAACATCCTAAACGCTATCAAAAGGAGACTGCTTACTCATTTACAGCACACAGCCCACTGTGGAATGTTCTCTGGAGAACGATGTACAGCTGGATTTGCTGATTTAGGGAGAAGACCTCAGCATATTTTTGAGGGAAAAAATAAATTTAAAAACAGCATTTGTAGTGAGATCCCATGTATGTAAAGTGGTATCTCACACACACACACACACACACACACGAGAGTATCTGAAAAGTCAGGAAACAGAAGCAGGGTCAGCATCATGGGTATAGGACCTGTGCAGGGCCCCACACTCAGAAAGACCGTGCACGATTTAATGCTCTGCTACCAGCTTCGTAATTCTTAATTATGCAGTTGACTCTGCATAGAAAACACTCACTTAAAAAAAAAAAAAAATCAACTGGGGCGCCTGGCTGGCTCAGTCAGTGAAGCGCCTGACTCTCAATCTCAGCTCAGATCTTGATATCCGGGGCGTGAGTTCAAGCCTTGTGTTGGGACTTAAAAAAAAAAATCAGGGGCACCTGGGTGGCTCAGTCGGTTAAGTGTCCAACTCTTGGACACTTGGTTTCGGGTTGGGTCATGATCTCATGGTTGTGGGACCGAGCCCTGCATCGGGCTCTGAGCTCCGTGCGGAGTCTGCTTTGGATTCTTTCTCCCTCTCCCTCCCCCTCTGCCCCTCCTTGCTCTCTCTCTCTAAAATAAATAAAATCGTTTTTTAAAAAAATCACCTCTGCAGAGGCATAATTTACATACAACAAAGTGCATCCATTTTAAGTGGACAGTTGAACAAATTTTCACAACCGTGTCTATCCGTGTCACCACCACCACAATCAAGACAGAGAACATCTCCATCACCCCCAGAAAGTTCCCTCCTGCTCCGTCCCGTCATGCTCCCCCCATCCCAGCCCCAGGCAACCACGGACGGGCTTTCTGGCACTCTAGCTGACTTTGTCCTTTCCAGACTTCTACAAAAATAGAATTGGGCAGTATGCACTCCTGCTCTGCCTTCCTCCCCCGGTGCCCTGTTCTGAGGTTCATCGTGCAGTTGTATTATCATTGTTTGTGCTTTCTTATTGCTGTGATGATATATGGCTATACCACAGTTTGTCCCTGTGGATGGGTATCTGGGAAGTTTCCAGTTTGGAGCTATTATGAGCATTGCTGCTGTGAACAATTCGTGTATAAGCTGTGTCTGGACATATGCTTTCATTTCTCTCAGGTGAATACCTACAAGTGGAATTACCATGTTTATGGTACAAGATGCATGTTTAACTGTACAAGACATGGTCAAACCGTTTTCCAAAGCCGTTGTACCATGTTTATATTTCCACCAGCTAAACTCATTTTTAAACAGTACGTTAACATTTCAACACCGTGCACAATGTTTTTCTTCATCCTCCAGTGCAACAGAGTTTCCAGAAAGTCTAGAAATTCACATGAAATGGCAATTATTTATTGCACTTTTTTTTTCAGATTAACAATTGGACACATTGCTTCAAATTTAGAGGTCTTTCACGTGAAACAGTATCTAGAGGTTGAAGAAAACAGATTGGAAATGTAACTAACATTGGTTTAAAACAAGCTTATACTGTTTCCCGAGATTTTGAACACCCCGATGGTGCAAAAATGACTCAGCGGGTGGGGCAGGGGTCACCTGGACGTTTTAGGCTGTGGTTTACTTCCTGGCCATGAGAGCTACACTTATTTTGTAGAAAATCAGAAAATATACAAAAGAATAAAAGTATGGCTCAAAATCCTAATCATCAACTTGTTAGAATTCCTTCCTGTGTGTTTTGCTAGACGGCCATGTGTGTTTCATGATGCTGATTGGATTTTGTTAACTTCCTAACATAGCTCCTCATTTACAAAAGCATTACTTCCTCCTAGTAAAAATTCAAAAATAAAATTTTGGTTTTAAAATAGAAATAAGAGGTCTTCCTCAAAGTCAACAAGCTGCTGTGCATTTTGCCAAAATTGCCACTTCTGTTCAGCCCTTTCCATACTTACACGTATAGGAACACTGTCCTTTTAAACACATATAATTTTAAAATGCATAGGATTTTACATCCTACGTTTTTTCACCTAATAATATATCATTAAAATTCCCTAGAAAACAAGGTTTTTAATGTCCACTTAGGACTCCATGTATAAATACACCTTAATTTATTCAACCATTATTCAAATGTTGAACACTTTGGATGAGACTCCCCTTTTTTTTGTAAAGATTTTATTTATTTATTTGAGAGCGAGAGCACAAGCTGGGAGGACAGGCAAAGGGAAAAGGAGAAGCAGACTCCCAGCTGAGCAGGGAGCCTGATATGGGGCTCGATCCCAGGACTCTGGGATCATGACCTGAGCCAAAGGCAGACGCTTAACCGACTAAGCCACCCAAGCCGCCCCTTCATTGTTGACTTAACTTGCATGTTCATGATTATTAGAGAGGTAGGGGTTTTTAAATACACTTGCTGCCAGGCCTATCTTTTCATTTGCAAATTGCTATCGTGTTCACTGGTTTTTCCATTAAGGTCTTATTTTTTTCTTATGGAAATATAAAAGTATATAATATATTTGTGAATACCCAGCATTTATAACAGTGCCTTAAACATCACAGCACTCAATAAATCTTAAGGGAATGAAAAAATCCTAGGGATGTTCATCCTTTTTCCTCCATGCTGCAAATATGTGCTCTTAGTTATCAAATGCCTTAAATTTTTGCTCATGATGCTTTTTGGCTGTATACTTTGTTTACATTACCCTTTTTATTTTGAAATAGATTGACAGTTGCCAGAATCAAGTTCCTGTGGGCTCTTCATAAGGCTTTCCCCATTAATAGCCTCATGCATCACCAGGATACATTGTAAACAGTAGGAAAACATGGGTGCAAGATTACTTTTTAGAAAGATTTATTTATTTATTTTGAGAGAGAGCATGGGGAGGGACAGAGGGAGAAGGAGAGAATCTCAAGCAGACTCCCCATTGAGTGTGGAGCCTGGCATGGGGCTCGATCCTACGACACCGAGATCAGGACCCAAGCCAAAACCAAGAGTCTGACACTCAACCGACTGAGCCACCCAGGTGCCTATATTATTAACTTCCATACAGTGTATAACGATTTTTTGTTATCATTGCAGACCACTTTCTAGTACAATATCTGACACATAATTAGCTCTACATCAATATTTTTAAATATTGATTGGCTGAGACTATATGGAGCAATCCTATTTTAGTCGAAAGTTCTTCATCTGTGAAAGTATAAGACTGGGGTGCCTGGGTGGCTCAGTCGTTAAGCGTCTGCCTTCGGCTCAGGTCATGATCCCAGGGTCCTGGGATCGAGCCCCGCATCGGGCTCCCTGCTCGGCGAGAAGCCTGCTTCTCCCTCTCCCACTCCCCCTGCTTGTGTTCCCTCTTCATGGTGTCTCTCTCTGTCAAATAAATAAATAAATAAAATCTTAAAAAAAAAAAAAGAAAGTTTAAGACTGTTGTACAGAATGCCTCCACCTACTATTTTTCTTTTTTTGATTCTCTTTGCCAGTTTCACCCCACTCCCACCCTCACCCTACCCCACCCCCTCTTTTGGCAACGGCCAACCTGTTCTCTGTATTTATGGTCTTAGTTTTTTTCTCCTTTCTTTTTTAAGATTCCACTTATAAGGGAGATCATACAGTATTTGTCTTTTTCTGCCTGACTCATTTCACTTAGCATAATGCCCTCAAGGTCCATCCATGTTGTCACAAATGGCCAGATTTCATTCTTTTTTGTGGCTGAATAATTAACCACTGCATATATATAATGCCACTGCATATATATAATAATATGCCACTGTATATATATAATATAATATATTATATATATTATAATAATATATATTATTGGCATTATATTATATAATATATAATATAATTCCACTGTATATATATGCACATATATATAATATAATATAATGCCACTGTAATAATATACCACTGTATATATATAATATATATAATATATAAAATATAATGCCACTGCATATATATAATAATATGCCACTGTGTGTATATACACACACACATACACACACACACATATATATATACACCACCATTTCTGTGTCTGTTCATCCACTGATGACACTTAGATTGTTTCCACATCTTGGCTATTATAAATAATCCTGCAATGAACATGGGAGTGCAAGTGTCTTACAATGTATAGTATTTTCATTTTCTCTGGATGTATACCCAAAAGTGGGATTGCTGGGCCATAGGGTACTTCTATCTTTAATTTTTTGAGGAACTCCATACTGGTCTCCACAGGGGCTGCACCAGTTTGCCTTCCCATTATATGTTGCAGGTATGTGCTTAGGTATCCAGTAGCTTACATTTTTGCTCGTGATGCTTATTTCCTTACAGAATTTTAAAATCTACTTCCATTTTCCTTTTGTGTTTTTATTTTCATTATTGGGTGTTTAGTAAGTCTTTTCTTCATCCTTCCATCAGATAAACACAGGTCTGTATAAGCCTCTACTTCTGTTTTCATAAAACACTAGAATTTTAATAGCTGGAAAGGCAAGCTTTCTTTTACCACTCCCATTTTTCTTTTTTTTTTTTAAGATTTTTTATTTATTTATTTGACAGAGAGAGACACAGCGAGAGAGGGAACACAAGCAGGGGGAGTGGGAGAAGGAGAAGCAGGCTTCCCGCTGAGCAAGGAGCCCCATGCGGGGCTCGATCCCAGGACCCTGGGATCACGACCCGAGCTGAAGGCAGACGCCCAGCGACTGAGCCACCCAGGCGCCCCTTACCACTCCCATTTTTCAAAAATGTCCTGGTAATTCTCATCAATCTATCCTTTAGATGAACCTGAAAATTACTTAAATCCACCCTCCAGCCCATGACACACACATCAATACCATTTGGATTTGGGGAAAATGGCCTTTAACCTCTAAGTTATGATATTTGGTCTTTCCATCCAATATTTCAGGATGCTTTTGTGCCAATCCTCCCTTTACGCCCTTTGGATGCCTGTCGGCTTGAACTGGAAGAGATGTGAGAGGTCATGAAGCCAACCGTAGGTGACGCCCACGGGGCACCCCGGAGCTCTGCACCAGCCTCCCGATTTTCCGCCTGACATACCTCGAACAGCTTCAAGATGACAGATTCATTTAGCAAATATTTGAAAAGACAGTCACCACGTTGGAATGTAAATTGATAGACCGCTTTTTAAAGCAATTGGAAAATATTTGCTGAGATTCGCAATGCTGATCAGGAGACCCACGTTTAGGAACTGCTAAGAACACAGTGTGGATGAACATCTATGCACAAGCATGTCCTTTAGCATCTGTAGCACAAGGGAAAACTAGAAATAGGTGCCCGGCATCTAGGAAAACCATTCAGTCAATTCTGGAATGTGGATCAGATAGAATTTTAGGCCATTTTCAGAAGTGACTTTTTATAAATTCCAGCAAACAATGATGGTCAGGCTGGATGGAATTCTTTTTTCTTTCTATCTAAAAAAAAAAATGTTTTCCATTATGAATACTTATTTCTTTGATGGTTTTTAAAACCTATTTTAAATGAGCCATTACCGGTTTTCAAAATTAATACACTTTTTTTTTAACTTTTTCTTTCTTTTTTTTTTTTTAAGATTTTATTTATTTATTTATTTGACAGAGAGACAGCGAGAGAGGGAACACAAGCAGGGGGAGTGGGAGAGGGAGAAGCAGGCTTCCCGCCGAGCAGGGAGCCCGATGCGGGGCTCGATCCCAGGACCCTGGGATCGTGACCTGAGCCGAAGGCAGATGCTTAACGACTGAGCCACCCAGACGCCCCAAAATTAATACACTTTTATTATAACAAATCCACTCATTGAAAGAAAATAGGCTAAATGCTGCTCTTCTGCTGTATAGAAGAAAATTTAAATAATCTAAAATCCTACCACCTGGAGAGACTCACCTCTAACATTTTGTTGTACAATAACGACACAGACAGACAGATGATAAATGGATAGACAGATAGATGATAGACAGATAGATAGATAGATAGATAGATAGATAGATAGATAGATATTACACACACATACACACACACACAAATGCTGTTTTGCAAATTGCTTCTTTCCTTCATTAATATGTCATGGACATCCTTCCATATCAAAAGTCAATCGACCTCATTCTTTTTTAATGGTCTGCATTATAGTATTTCCACCCACACACCTTGTGGGTGGATGGACCATTATTTATTTAACTAATCCCCTATTGATGCACACTGAGGTTGTTTGCAATATTTCACTCGGTAATTAACATTATCAGTAAGTGAACCGGGTGGGGAGTCAGCCTCCCAGCTAGCTGTCATATCCACTGTTAATTCACTATTCCCATCATGTCCTCAGTCTCCTCCTTTGTAAGAGGAGGACGTGGAGGGCGTCACGTGAACGTTGAGATGCCTCCAGCTGCAGCAATCCCTGATTTCTTGAGGTGGCAGCCGATTTTTCAAGAACATGAAGTGCTCAGTGCAATTCAGAGTAAATGGCACAGCTAAAAATAGTGTTCCTCTGTCAAATGATACTGTGAAGGCCCCAGATCCCTGCCAGGCTTGCTTCCTGATCTGGAGGGTGGCTGGAAAGTGACTTCCAATGCCATCTTGGGCCATAAACACTTAGGAAGACAGCTCTGTCTTCAACCAGGCTAGCATCCCTGGGAGCGATGCGGGGGCGATGTGGTCCCCTGCCACCCACCCAGTCACCAACACACCACCCTCAGTCCTGCCCTTCTTCCCCACATCTTTCCTCAAGCCTCAAAAATGCAAGCACTAGGGTGCCTTGAGTTCTGTGTTTGCTCTGCAGCAAATCTCCCAACGATCCCCTACTAGCAACAGCTGCAGATGCCCCGAAACAGGCCTCTCCTTTGCCAAGACCTTTTGATGTTGTGTAGCAAGCACGAGAGTGGCCTTCCACTGGGCGAAATGGCACTGACCCAACGGCAACCACAATACAACCGAACTGAGCACCTACTACGCTCTAGACGCTGTTCTAAGCACACATCACTTTATTTCTGAGGCCTAGGCAGTTCCTGGAGCACTTACGAAAAACCCTCGTCAAGAATCCCAGCTTCATCGGGCTCCCTGCTCGGCGGGAAGCCTGCTTCTCCCTCTCCCACTCCCCCTGCTTGTGTTCCCTCTAGCACTGTCTCTCTCTGTCAAATAAATAAATAAAATCTTACAAAAAAAAAAGGAATCCCAGCTTCGGGAGCACCGGGGTGGCTCAGTTGGTTGGGCGTCCAACTCTTGATTTTGGCTCAGGTCATGATCTCAGACTCATGAGATCGAATCCCATGCTGGGCTCCACACTCAGCGGGGAGTCTGCTTCCGATTCTCTCTCTCTCCCTCTGCCCTTCTGCCACCCTCTCAAATAAATAAATAAATCTTTAAATTAAGAAAGAATCCCAACTTTACACAGTGTCTCTGACGCTAGAAACCAGGCTTAGAAAGACCCAGTCCTCTAACATGTAAATCTTTGCTGGGACCGTAAGTAAGGCCTCTTCCACAGGAATTAATTTGCTTTGGTCCCTAAAGAATTGCTTTCATTGAATTGTGCTTTGGAGCAACTTGTAGGCATTGAGGGATTTCATAAGAAAAAGCCCCATGAAACTTGCTGTTGATCACTCATATTGGTGACAAGAATGTCTCTCAAGACAGAAGAGAGTATCTTCAGGCCCCTGGGTTTAGCTCTTTGCTTTGGCCACCAGGTAACTCAGAAACAAACCAGGGCTTCACCACCTATCACATGGACAGACCCTTTGGCATCATGCATCACGTGGACAACCTTCCCCCCAAATTCATCTTATATTCTATCCTTATTTTCCTATCGTGCAGATTTTTCTAATTTTTTATCCTGTTCCCTTTTATCCACTGCTGCCTCATATCCTTGGCGGAACGAGAAGGGAAGCAACTGGATGTTGGAAGGGGCCGAGGACTGGTCCCCGGACTCCCAGCCCCTTCACCACATCCGATGATTGGGTGACCTGAGGAGGAAAAGGAGTTACCCTGATCAGTCACAGGCGGATCTGAGTCACCTCTAGTCCCTAACTTCAGAAGAAAGTGCATCACAGGCCTCTTTCCACATCTTCAACTATCAAAACAGACCTATTTTCCTCGCCCACCAGGTAAAGCAACAAAGTCGGGAAATTAAAATTGCCCTTGAAACCCACCCCCACCCCACCCCCCACCCCCCGGGACTCCAGAACTCTACGTTAGCGGCCTACCTGGTTCTAAGGTGACTGAGAAAAAGTCTCGGTTAAAAACACAAAGCAAAAGCAACAAAACCTTTCACCCGCTAAAGCTCCCATGCTGTTGCAGAGACACAAGCAAGAAATTCACCTCAGGTGCCCCTCTGCTCCCCACCTCCACCTCCAGGCCGGGGAGGTGGGGGGGCAGGGGGGCGTCCCTTACTTGGAACCCAAGCCGCTGCCAGATCTTAAAATGCCAGCAGCGTTTGAAGTGACATCACAGAAAGCTACCTGCTTGGCTGGTTGCAACCTTTCCTTTGTAACTAAATTTCAAAGCTGTCCTGAAGACCTGGCCTTGGCCAAGAGAGATGGTAAGCTCTCCGCACCGCAGGGTCTACCGGGGGTCCACATGAAGAGAAACCCCATGCCCAGCCAAGCATCACGAAACAGTGCTCCTCAGGAAAGGCTCCTGAGTCTACCCTGTGTACCCGGCAGACCAAACCTTGGCTCATTGCACGGACATTGCCGCCGTTGCAGCTTTGACCTTGAGCCATTACTCCGCCTGACTTCTTACCCTGGACGGTAGGTAATCGTGGCACCCCCCTCGCATGACTAACTGGCTGTTGACTTCCCCTCGCTGTCGGCTTCCTCATCCCCCGGGGGAGGTGATTCGAAGTGAGCCAAGGCGGGAGAGGCGCTCCGAACAGCACACGCCCACTACAAACGATGATACGGTTATGATTCTTGTCACCATCAAATGAGTGTGACAGTGCGGCCATCTCTGCGGGTGCTCACGGCTCAGCGCCCAGCAGACAGTAAGTGCTCAGTAAATCCCAGCGATCGGTGCTCTGGGCTTACTACTGCTTCTGAGTTTTCAAAGCCCTTGACACCTGTTTTTCACACACGCAGCTATCACAGCCCGTTCCCCACACCGGGTTCACCCCTGGGGGGAAGACGATGCTTTCGCTTTTCTACTCTTTTTCATTTGGTCATGAAACATTTCATTGGATTTTCTCTGCTGTCCTTTTCAAAATGAACTGACTGAGGCTCCTCCAGGTTCTACCACCGGTGGGGAGACAGACATGGGCAGGAGTCCAGAGCAGAGAGAGGCCGCCCGGAGCCCATTCTGTGCCCCCCCCACAAGCCACTGGGCCCTGAGCTGGGCCCCACTGGTCCTGCTCCATGTGACTCCGTTTCCCCACATGGCCTCACTCGGTTCTGCCTTGTGTCACATCCTGTCACATCCCAGAACCTCCCTGGGGTGCTCTACCACCTCCCTGCCAGCCCTTTGTTTTTGTTTTAAGATTTTATAGATTTATTTATTTTAGAGACAGAGAGCACAAGTGGGGAGAGGAGCAGAGGAAGGGGGACAAGCAGACTCCCCACTGAGCGTGGAGCCCGACGTGGGGCTCGATCTCATGACCCTGAGATCATGACTTGAGCTGAAATCAAGAGTCAGATGCTTCACTACTGAGCCACCCAGATGCCCCCCAGCCAGTCGTTTTCAATGACTGCTCAATTTGAGTGGCTTTTTGGGTCTTCCCTTAGTCACATGTGAGGTGGCACATTGGTTTCCTATCCAGTAGTCCAAGTCCACGGTTGACATTTGAACACGCAGATCTCTCTTCCTTAGATTGTTTCCTTAAAGTTAACATGTTTAAAACAAGAAATGTAACCACATGTATCCTGATTTAAATGTAATATATAGTTAAGGGAATTCTACTCCTGAAGCCAACATTGCACTGTATGTTAACCAACTACAATTTAAATAAAAATTTGAAATACAGTTAAGGGAGATCGGAGCACGCCACCCCAAAGTAGACCACTGGGCATAAGGATTGTTTTGAACTGAAAGCAATTCACCCTCCACCCTCCACTTTTCCCTTGGAAAGCAGGGCATACATTTCCTGTTGCAAAGGTAATATAAATTCTCACTGGTGAAGGTGTCCCTGTCTCCCATACAGGGAAGAGAAGGATACCTCTTAATCACTGGCAATGTCTCTTATCAATGGCAAAGGCATCAACTTGACCCCTCATTACAGAGCTCACTAAATAACCCTTAATTTCTATTAGTTTCCCTCCTATACTTATCTTCCCACAAGAGACCTCCCCTAGGAGCCCAACCCCTCTTCCTTTGTCTAGTTATTTCTCCATGATTGATCACCTTTTGTCAATTGATCATCATTTTGTCAAAATAATGAATGCGTTCCCGAGTCTAACTTCTTCAGCTTTTCACTTCTTTCCTGTGAAGCCCTCATATTCATGCAAAATAAACTTTTTCTCCTATTAGGCTTTCTTTTATCAGTTTGATTTACATGCCCCCAGCACTGAACCTAAGAAGGTAAAGGTTATTTTTGTTTTTGTTTTTTACCTCCCCTACATAGTGATATGTTGACATTTTTAAAAATGCACAAACATCCAAAAAAAATTTAGTTGCCCATAAGGAACTTCTCCACCACTGAGACAATCAGTGCTCCCACTTGGGCATCATTTTTTCTAGCCTTCCTATCCCCTTTCTGCATCAATACATATGACACGTGTGTCTACAGAACAACACAAAGATCAGAGGGGTTGAAGTCACAGAGAGCCGGGTACCCCTGCTCTGGCTCTTTCACCTCCTAGCCATGTGACCTTGGGCATATCATTCAACCTTCTTAAACCTCATTTACCTTATCTGAGCAATGGGGAGAAGAGAAGGATTTGCCTCAAAGGGTTGTGAGGCTTCTATAAGACAAGACAGAGCATGGGCTGTTTAGAAGGCCTGGCACACAGTGAGGGCCCACTAGGTGGGAGCTATTTAAGTATAAACGTCGCTTTTGTGATTTATTAGTAGCCAATCTTTTAAAAATTAAATTCTATGCATACATTATATACTTAGTATTTTATAAATTCAAAATGCACTTATAAATGACAACTTAAAATATATCACTCAGCCGTGATTACACCGTAAATCCACAGGCCTAGCTTGGCACCGAGTCAGCAGTGGGTCCCATCGTTATGGGCTGTCGCAGGGTTTTTCATGAAGGCATAATCCTCACTCCCCGGGATGTTTTATTTTTAACAGAACTCATTGTTCATCTTGATGCCATAAAGATACAGCCAGGGTAGGAGAATCATTGAGATCCCTTGTTCCAGCCCCTAAAAAGGCTGTTTCCCACCCAGGCTCCCTTCGGCCTCACTAAAATCTTTATGATAATGGTTTTCTGCATATTTGGGCCTTTGATTTAAAATCACCAGCTAGGGGCACCTGGGTGGCTCAGTCGTTAAGCATCTGCCTTCGGCTCAGGTCATGGTCCCAGGGTCCTGGGATCGAGCCCCGCATCAAGCCCCACATCAGGCTCCCTGCTCCACGGGAAACCTGCGTCTCCCTCTCCCACTCCTCCTGCTTGTGTTCCCTCTCTCGCTGTGTCTCTCTGTCAAATAAATAAAATCTTTTAAAAAATAATAATAATAAAATAAAATCACCAGCTAAGAGGAATAAATCATCCCTAGAGGAAATAGTGAACATTTCAACTCCAAGGGCTTAGACAGAACTATCCTCTTCCTACCAGCCCAGCAGGTACCCACAGTTGCCTGGGAAGGAGCCCCCCAAAATGAAAGGCCCGAGCAGAGCCACATGGCAGCCACGGGGCCTCTCGGGCTCGAGCCGCAGGGTGTTTGAAACACGCTCAGCAGGAAGCAGGGTAGGTGTTGGTGCCCATTCTACAGGTGCGGACACTGAGGTTGGGAAAGGTGAAGTGCTCGGACCAGGGTCACACAGATAATGACAGAACCGGGATCCCACCAGGTCTGGCCAGGTCCCTGTCCAGTGCCCTCCTTACCCCATGACGAGATGAATGTCCTCCCAGGAGAGCAGCTTTGAGACAGGAGCTCAGGACAACCAGCTCCTGGAGGTCCCTTCCAATCCTGACCAGGGCCCTCCCACCCAAGGCTGGAAAACCCAGTATCCCACATGCCAACCTGAACCCCATGTGCACCATATATCATCCTGGGGTGGCTCCAGGCAGGCCCTTGCTGCCACCCAGCCCTGCCTCCCTGGAACAGATCTTCCAAACCTGGGGGGATAAGGTGAGCCTAGTCTTTGCCCCCCATGACCACAGGGATCTGGGCTGAGTGCTAGATCCACAGATGGGGACCCCTGCCTTGCCCCCATCTCCCCAGCCACGGCCTGATCCCTGGAGCCTGAAGGGGTCCTGCCCTGGGGGCCAGAGACCTGGGTAGGTAGATGTCCCAAGTGCAGTGCTAGCATGAACAGTCAGTCCCCAGCACGACCAACACCATCTCCCCAACACCATGGAAGGGGAAACAGACCAGAAAATGCCATCTGTATGCCCTAGAGTGGCTGGCTTCTTGGTTTAGTTTCTTGGCACCTGAGAGCTTCACAAATGAACATCAGAGAGCCGCAGTGTTCTGTGCACTTCTAGCTCTCCTACCTGGGGAAGCTGGGTCAAGCCCCAGTCACACATCACTGTCCCCCTTCCCGCTGCAGGAAATGAGCTCTGTCTCTCTGGAGGGAGGGAGCCACTAGTCAATGGAAATTGATTTGCAGTCCTCAGCAACCTCAGGAAATGGCTAGCCTGCCCATGCCTGTCCTTGTGGCAAAGCTGGAGGAGAAGAATAGAGGGGGAGGGGGGGGAGGAGAAGGAAGAGGAGGAGAGGAGGGACTTTGAAATTCAAATGGGAAAAGAGCTGTCCAGGCTTCCGGCTGAAGGGAGGGGCTTTAGGGGACCATGGAATGGGTTTGGAATTGGGCTGGCGGGGTTCAAGACCAGCTCTGACACTTCCTAGCAGGTTGACCAGCAAGATTTCAGCTGTAAGATTGGAACAGTCACAACTCTTGGCACTCAGTGTCTTCTGCTGTAAAATGTCACGGAAACAGCCTGAGGGCCTGGTGGCGATATTGAATTGGTGGTGGCCTGGAGCTGGGGTGGAATGGAGCCTACAGGTGGACACAAGGGATCTTTTGGGGTGATGGTAACATCATGAAAGTGGATTGTGGCGATGGTCGCGCAGCTTTGTAAATTCACCGAAGATCATTAAATTGTTCAATTAACACGAGTGAATTTTATGCTATGTTAATTATCCATCAATAAAGCTGTTTTTAAAAAGTACCTAGAGAATAGCGTTAGATGGTAAAGATTCAAGTCAGAGACCGTGAACAAAAGTGTTTTGAAAACTGTAATGTGTTCCGGAGATGCCAGTCTTATTATTAAAAAGACCACAGCCAAGCGTGTGCAACCACACAGCACACGGGGACCCAGCGCTTGTGCTCGCTAGCTGGGCCCCTGCTCCTTCATCTCTAGAACGGGGAGAGTAACAGTTTCACGGGGCTGATGTAGAGATGAAATGAGGTAAAGATGAAAGTCGCCTAGTACGTGCCTCGCAAATGGCCGTGTGCTCAGTAACCAGCATCTCATCACAACCTCATCCTAGCTATTACTATCCCAGCAGCTTGGAGGAGCTCCCCAAGAACAGGGCTGGAGACAAGTCCCCTTCCCCACAGTGTCCCTTCTGCAGCTCATGGCCCTCTGTCCAGTCCCTTGGGCTTTGGATTAGACTCGGTCGTTCATCCCGAACTCCCTCACAGCCACACACCAGCCCAGAGCCAGGCTATGCCTATCATAGGGTTGCTTCCTGTTCCCCAAGCACTGGCCATGCGGGGTCAGCCTCAGAGCCCCCCAGGGGGGTAAGGAGGGGTCCCTGGGAGGGGGCCAGGGGCAGAGGCTGGTCTGGGACCAGGGAGAAGCCACAGGTTGAGCAGCCCAGAGCCCAGGAAGGCACAAAGAAATTAACATTGGCTAGTGCATACTGCACCTGAGTGCTCACCCTGCTTTACAGTCAAGAGAACTGAGGTTCAGAGGGACGGGACACCTTGTCCTGTGTCTCACAGCAGAAAGGAGCAGGACAGGAGTCAAACCTGCTCTGTCTACACCAGAGGCCAAGTACAGGTACCCAAAAGAGATGGCTAAGTGAAGGGGGTCGGGATAACTAGGAAAGGAAGGGAAGGAGGGAAGGAGGCTCTGCTCACCTCCCCCATCTACACCGAGCTGTAGAAATCACTCAGAGAACACTTGTGAACATGCGGGTTTCTGGGCCCTCCCCACCCCCAACTAGTTGAAACAGGGAACCCACATTTTAAAACATGTACTCAGGTAATTCTGAAGAAGTTTGAGAACCACCAGCCCCAAATAATACAGGGAAACAGAAATGCAAATAGAAACGCAAATAGAGAAAGATCCAGATGTCAGCAGATCATAATGAGTTCTCTGTGTCAGAGGTAATAAAAATTGAGAAGCCCCAGGCTGATGTTAAGGCTTCAGATGTGCGCAGCTCAGAAGCTGCAAAGTGCATTGTAAAGCAGAAGCCTTGCACCGGGCCCTCACAGCAACCCTCTGCTGGCAGGCTCACAGATCCCCAAGCGCAAAGGAGGAAACTGAGGCCTGGAGTGGGGAAGTCACGTGGCTGGCGGCTGACAGACCTGGCCCGCTAACCCAGAGCTATGGACCACACGAAGCAGTCATCACCCCATTGGCTGCAAGGTTGAGTCAGTGCAAACCCCAAACCCCAGACCAGCATCATGAAGACCCCAAAAGTGCTTTTCCTCATCTCATCAATGTTCCATTACCCCCGTGTGTGACCAGACATGGGGTGCAAGGTCTCTGAAGAGTAAATACGGAGGCTGGGCCCCGGTGGGACTCAGCTGTCAGCAGAGTGCTGCCCTAAGGTCCCGGGGCCTGCATGACGGGTTGACCTTATGTCCACACGGCCCCTGATGGCTTATGCGGTGCTTTTCCAGCATTATCCCCATTTGCTCCCGGTAAGAATTCATAGTCACAGTGACAAATGAGTTTGGCCCTAATTTGCAGAATGGGAGCTGAGCTCAGAGCACTCTGAACCCCGATGTCTGTGGTCACCCCAGGAATCCTGACTTAGCTGGTCTGGGGTGCAGCCTGGACAGAGGGATTTTTTTAAGCTCCCCAGGGGATTCTACAGGGAGTCCCTAAAGGAAGCCAGGCTGGATTCCCCTCTCCTTCGAGGCTCGGCCACGTTCTGGGTGCTTTTCCCTGGACTGTTTGGACACCACCCTCAAACCCACATGTCCCACAGGTTCTATGGCCCCGACAAGCTCACTTGCTTCAAGCCTTCCTTGCCCCCCATCCCATCTGTACCCCGACAGCCACAGCGGTTCTTGGGAAAACACATTATAGCCGGATCCCAGAGCACGCCCCGGTCAAGTCGCCACCCCGCACTCTGGCAACTCAAGTCCAAACCCACCTCCTTCGTGAGACCAGCACAGAGTCCCAAGGATCTGCAGCGGGCCCCTCCCCACCCCCACGGCACCCAGCTCCCACATGGCCGGGCACGTGGCACCCCTACTCCCGAGCACGTGGGTCAGCTCAGGGCTTCAGGCCCTGAAAGCAGGTTAGGCCGTTACTCATCACCCCTGGGGAGTGACGGTTTCAGCTGTGAACTGCCTCGAACACTCATCGACAGCCCCGTGGTCATGACCGATGCCGATGCGAGCCGTGTGCTACATGGTTTCCATGCATTCTGACAGTCAGTCCTCGACCCTAGGCTGTGACGTCCCTGCTATTATTAGCCGCATTTTACAGATACGGAAACTTGGGCAGCTAAGGGGCAGAGTCTGGATTCGCACCCGGGTCCGACAGACACTGCCCCACCTGTCCCCGGGGTTCACACCAGCACCCACGTGGCAGAGGGGACACGGCAGAAGGGAGAGCACCAGACAGGAGGCAGAACCACTCAGCCAGCTGCTGGCTGCGCTGCCTCGAAGGTCAGGGGAAACGGCCACGTCCAGAGCCCACGGGCACCTTCTAGCTGCTGTGTGATTTAGCCCCCAAGTCAGGGCACTTTGGGGACTGAAAGGGGCTATTAATAACGACAGTGGGACAGTTGGTAAAAATCAGGACTGTCCCGGGCAAACAGGACTTAACGGTCACCCAACTTGGGACCGAAGGTGGCTGTTCTGTACCTCCGTCTCCTCACGTTTAGAGTGAGGATATTATAAGGACCCATTTGAAATAATCTGTGCAACCACACTTAATAAACTCTAAAACCTTATGTGCAGGGAAGGTGTTTTGTTTTGTTTTGTTGATTTCTGGTGGCACCGCTGAGACTCGTGCACGTATTCATGGTCTCACGGGACGCTGGGAAGTCACCGCCACTCAGGACCTCCGTTCCCCTGGTGGTGTAGTGAGGACGCCTGACCGCATTCGAGTTGCAGACCGACGGCACGTGGGCCAAGTTTGCTCGGTCTGACGGTTTTGTTTGGTCAGCACAGAGTGTTGAAGTGTTTGAATGTGAGCACCACAGCCGTGCTGCTCCCCGTTGGCAAATCCCTAGCCTGATTCACATGACTTGGTCACCTGCCTGGCCCCAGTGGCCATCTGAGCTTGCAACCACTCGACTAGACACATCCAGAAGCCCCTTCCAGTCCTGACACTCTAGGGCCCTTCCTCGCCTGGGTCTCTAGCACTGATATATATTCCAACGGAAGCTCCGTAGGCAGGTGAGGTGCAGCGAATGTCCAACATTGACCTATTAGAGAGGTCACGTGCAGCATTAATCCAGAAACAAGAAAATCACCCCTCATGCCATACCAAGTGGTTAAGTCAACTGTCAGCTGGGAAAAATAGAGTCACAAAATCAAAGGGTCATCACATCTCAAGTGGGCGTTTTGGTTTTCCACCACTTGAACCACTGTCAACCTCTTCAGGTTAACCTTGAACCTGACAACTGGGGAGAGGAGGTAGGGGAGAGGAAATCTTTTACCTTCAGTCTCCTGTTCCAAAAACTCCAGAGAGTTACGTGCATGTGACTGGACCAAAAGGCCTTGGTGACTCCACTGGGCACAGAACTCAGCCCGTGAGCCCTTCCGGTCCCTTCCACGCTCACCCACCCACAGTAGGTAGAGTTGAAGCGGGGTCACTCTCTACAAAGAACAAATCCACTCTCTATAAAGAGCAAATCCACCCTGGTCTTTCCCGTGTGAAGCTTCTTGCCAAAGCAACATGGCCATGGTTGAAAGCAGTGAATTTGGAGTTTCAGTAACGAACCTGGATCCTGGCTGTGCCTCTCAGGGGCAGTGTGACCTTGACTGAGCTCCTTGACCGCTTTGTGTCTGTGCACCGGCTAAAAGGGGATAATGACCCCTGTCCTGCCCACCTCACAGCCCATTGAAACCCTACCTGTGAGATCTTGCAGGGAACCATGTCCATGTTAATAGTCCCTGTCGACTGAGAAAGTCCTCAAGGAGAACCAAGCCCTTCACACTTCCTACCTTCTCTACCACTGAGCTAATTCAAAGGAATATCACATCCAACCTTTCATTTTCCAGCAAGGACTATCCATAGTTATTATCTACACAGGCTGAATGGTCCCAGGGGTCTGATTCTCATTTGGGGTATTAAGTAAATACTTTTCATAGAAAAGACAACAAACGAGATGGACAAATATGTCAATAGCTGGATCCTATCTACAGATGAAGCCAAGATTCTAACATGTAGTCAGTAGATTTAGTTCTTCATTATTCACGATACACGATCAGGGATGGACCCAGACTTTGTGAAGCTTGTAGCTTATACAGTCTGGATGGGAGGGGGAGGTCTTCTTTGAAAAGGATCCAACAGAACACAAATAAAATTAGTTAAAGGGCCATGGAAGAATCCTGGCAAGTGAGCAGCCCCGAGGGTGACCTTCTCCAGCCTCCAGACCGATCCACCTGAAGTGTGGGGAGGGGCAGAAGGGCACCCTCTCTGCCCCAGGACCTGTCTGCACATTGGCCCTTGAATTTCTTCCCACTGGTCCTATATCACAGATGCATTATTGAAGACACAGACTCAGGCTCTGAGAGGGAGAGGAACTTGTCCAACCAAGTTGTCCAGGAAGAAGCAGAATCCACATCCCATATTCTTTCAGCCACACCACACATCTCTTGAACACATGCTTCGCACATGATGCGGGTAATTGGCAATGATGAATGGAACATGAATTTGGGGCAGGTTTCAGGTTCACCTGGTCTGCACTTCACCCAACTCCTCCCAGAACTCCTGAATATCACGAACATTCAGCCGGGACCCCACACACAAAAAGTCCCAGGTCATAACTGTATTAGAGTAATGGAAAATGAGAAAATGGAAAAACCTCCATCATTCCCAGCAAAGACTTGACAGTGCCCTCACAGAGCTCCACCTCGTTCCCACTGAGGCAGCTTCCGGCAAGTGCCTGTTTGTTCAAGCAGCAAGAAACTGAACTCGTGCTGATCTGAATGTCTTACCCCCACTCACTTGCTTCTCTCATGATGACAGGCAGCTCGGCTGAGTTTCACAGCATCCCCAAAACGTGCCAGAGTGGGCTGGGCGAGACTCTCGGGGCTCAAAGTCTATCATCACATCTTAGTTGCGACCACAGAGGGTTTTTTTTGTTTTTTTTTTGTTTTTAAACAGCAGTTGAAGAGCAGAAGAATTAGTCAGGGCTCAGAGGTTCAGGAACGCTACTGTATGGGATCATAACATCACTGTAAGGCCCCACAGCTGGGAGCAGTGAAAACTCCCAGGTACTTTACCAGACACTGATAACAACGTCCTGTTTGGGACACAGTCATCTGGTGCTCCAAGTTCTCAACCCATGGTAAGTGTGCTTTGTGCTTTTGAAACTGAAAGACACATCCAACAAAATCTAGATGACACACCATGACTCCCCTTCCCGCCCCCCGCCCCCCACCCTGGGGGCTCAATCCCTCTCATACCGGAAGTGAAACCAGATTGGTCAGTGTCTGTCAATTTCACGTCCTGTCTCCTGGTTTCCTCCCACCAGCGAGAGGAACTACTGGGCTGGATGGATGTCACACCCTCTAGAAGAAGCACATCCCTGGCCTGGCTTGAAAGATCAAGTGGTATCAGGCATCCAGCCCACCACTCATTCCAGGACCATCCATTCAGTCCGCCTCTCTGGAGGTCTCTTCCAGCCAGGCCGAGCGTTGCCAGGAGTTTCGTATGGAAAGACAGTTCTGTCCACTCAAGGGGTTCACAGTCTGGGGAAGACGGGCAGGCAAACAGTAAATGCAGAGAGATGGGGGCTGGGGTGGGGGCCATGGGTGCTACAGGATCCAGGGGCGTGGGGATGTCTGATCTCAAGGAGTCTGCAAAGACGTCTCAGAGGAGGTGACAACCAAGAGAAGAAGGATGATACGTTAATGACAGCGACAACGTTAACTAACACTGGCTTAGCACGACGATACACCTTCACGTGAGTTCATCGACTCCTGCAGTCTTCCCAGTCAACCTTTGAGATAACTTCCATGTACTTTCACTTTATGGAGGAGGGAACAGAGGCACCAAGATGTTAAAGAACTGGCCCGAAGTCACCCAGCTGGCATGAGGACTACAAGAGGACAAGTTGACCTGCCGCAACAGCGTACGGATCAGGACGTGGGAAGTCACAGAGATGAAAGAGCATGGCATTTAGGGACAGTCGCTGACATCTTGTGAACATATAGCATAGGGCAAAGTTCACAACATGTGGGTATCTGGCTCACAGAAATCCTTTGTTGGTGGCCCATGTGGCCTCTTTTAAAAAGCATGAACCAACATTTGAAAATTAGATTTCAGGGCGCCTGGGTGGCTCAGTCAGTTAGGAGTCCAACTCTTGATCTCAACTCAGATCTTGATCTCAGGGTCATGAGTTCAAGTCCCGCATTGGGCTCCATGCTGGGCAGGGAGCCTACTTTTAAAAAAATGGGAGATTTCATCTAAAAACCCAGATTTCCCAGGTTGTGTTGAAAAATCAGGACCTGGGAATATTCTTCTATGGCAACAAGGCTGGGATGGTTCTCCTTAGATGGGGTGCAGCCACCCTCCTCATCCCAGTTCACTGCAACCCCCCACTCCCTGGTGTCTCCCCTGCCTGGCATTACCTGCATGCTGGGGAAGGGGCTGAATTGCTTAGAATAAAGGGTTTTAAGTGGGGGGAGTGCAAAGGTGGTGTGACCAGATTTCTGTTGTTCAGAGAGCACTCCGGTGGCAGTGGGGAATATTGGACAGAGCACATGGTGGGAGGTAGGAAGCCAATTCAGAGCCCAGTACCCCATGCAGGATCCAGATTGGGGGAGGCATAAAGAGGGGCCCTGCCCCTCTACTGAACTTCCCTGGGGATTGGATTTGCAGAGAATCTTTTCTCTATTTTCTCCCTGGGGGCTCAGGATGTAAGTCTCACTTAGAAAGCAATATATCCCCAGATGGAAGCCTGATCCACAGAGTACCTACCAAAATAACTTGGAGTCCAATGGGAAAATAAGGAAAGGTGCTCTGGGGAGTTAACTTGAAGGTACTGCAGCATTAAATAAGGTGACTCCATTCAGGGCTAACGCAAATCAATCCTAGAGGCCAGGTCAACAGCGTGCCTAACGAACTAACTTCACACCCAAGCCCAGAAACCTCTCCTCCCTGCTATGTTTTCAACGTGAAGCCCACATGTAATCAAGGGAGCAATGTCAGGACATTCGGAGGGAAACGGAGGGGAAGACCCAAAGCCATTTCCCACAAGGAGGGGGGATGGGGCCGTGCCCCACAGAAGGGCCAGTGAGAAAAACAGACTCTATCTTCATTTTATCTTTTTTAAATTTAAATTCAATTAATTAACATAGAGTGTATTATTAGTTTCAGGGGTAGAGTTCAGCGATTCATCAGTTGCCTGTAACAACCAGTGCTCATCACAAGTGCCCTCCTTACTGCCCATCACCCAGTTGCCCCATCCCCCCACCCCCCTCCCCTCCAGCAACCCTCAGTGTGTTTCCTATATTTGCAAATGTCTTATCAGATAAAGGGCTAGTATCCAAAATATATCTCCATTTTACATACGCCATTAACAAGCTCAACTCAGGACACAGTCAGCAGCCGGCCAACAGGGTGACATACTGACGGTGTGGTCAGGTGAGAAGCAGAAAAAGAATTCAAGACCTGGGGGATCGATGAAGACATTTCGCTTGGCAGTAGGAGGGTCACGGGGGTCACACGGGACGATCTGGGCCGTTCTTAGCTGGGTGGCCCTGTGTACATCACTGAACTTCCCTGTGTCTGTTTCCTCACCTTTAACATGAAGACAGTGTTACTCTTCAGGGTGGGAAGAACACATCCTAAGTCTCTGGAAGAGCACTTCGTGAACGGTAAAGCGACCTACAGACACGAGAAGCATGTTGCTGTTGGGTTGTTGTCATCATTGATACTTGTCTGTTTGTGAACCCCCAGCTGGCTCCAACTCAAAAGAAGTGAGGCAGGAGGGTCAAGCCCTCCATCTTTTGTCCTCTGCCTTCTCGAAGTTCCCGCCTCTGATGTCCCAAGACCCTAGCTCCCCCATTTCTGGAGTGGTCATATGTGTGTTGTGCATTTGCTACCCGTGTAGACAGAATATCTAGCCTCTTCACGCGGGCTCCCCCAGAAGTTTAGACTTGTGCAGACCCAGCCTCAGAGCAGGAAGGCGGAAGATCCAGGGTCTGCTGGAGGAGCCCTCCTCCCCCCAGAGAACTGGTCTTAACGTCCCGCCGAATATTTACTCCATCATCCATCTCACTTTGTTTTCTAATGAAAGCACCCTGTCATCTTTTACGTTTCCACTCAGGAAACGGCGACCACGGAACCAAAAAAATCAAGATCCCATCTCCCTTGATGGATTCATTTCGATACAACTTCACTCAAGAGCTAGCCGCTTCCTGATTTCACATTTCACCATCAAAGACGAGGGCCAGGGCATGGCTGGGGGGAGTGGCCTTATCAGCAGCAGGCCTGGCTGAGCAGCTTCCACCTGCAGAGGGATTCTGGGATGGCAGCTTTGGACCCCAGCAGCCGACCAAGAAGGAACATTCTGAAACATCCCCCACTTGTCCCACCGTGCGGGCTCCCACAGCCAAGTGCAGCAACAGCGGACAGACTGAGACAAAGCCAAACTACCTGTACGGATGAGGGGAGCAAGGCCCAGAGAGGGCAGTCATGTGTCCACAGTCACACAAGGCTCTAGCAGCCAGTCTCTTCACCCTGGCTTGGGCATGTCACCCCTGCAGCATGCACTGCTTCAGGCTACTTGACGTAGGGATGTCCCCACCCCTGTCCCCAAGGTGGGGACCAAGGGGTCACATCTAGGGCTCACGCAACCCCAGAACCAGGATTGTAACAAGGTGGTGGTTTGCTATGGCCTTGATGAACAAGACGACATGCCCTCCGCAGAGTAGGGGGCAGGGACAAGGACTCTGGATGCTGGGTCCTCTTGGTCCTTGGTAGATAACCCAGCGTGGCTGTGAGGCTGTCCACCGCTGAGGTGACCACGCACCTCGAGTCCAGACCTGGCTAATGTCCACTGAAGAAGGACGATTCATTTGTTTATTGGACAAGCTGTGCCAGGCTCATGCCAGGCTCTGTGGATACAATGCTGAAAGTGACACAGCATCTAGGTCTTCACATTGCTTAGAGCAAAATCATTAACACTAAATAAAATTGTGTTCACCCAACGGAAGACAACACAGCGACACGCGAGCACAAACCAGCACCACACGCAAAACCACGGATGAGTTTCACAGGCAGAATGATGAGAGAAGGGAACCAGACAGGAGGGTACATACTCTGGTTCCACTTAGGTGACGCTCCCGCACAACCAAAACTCATTGTTGGTGATGGAAGTCAGGGCAGGGCTTGACTCTGGGAGGTAGGGGGTTACTGTGGGCAAGAGGCGCAGAGCAGCCTCCCAGGATGGATGGAGACGCTCTGTCCTGAGCGGGGCGGTGGCACCATGGGTATGTGTGCGCCTGCTCGTGTGAGTTGTGTGTGTGTGTTACGCCCCACTCTAAGCTTTCTTTAAAATCGTTAACAGTGTCTGTTTACCCATCTGTTTCAGAGCTAACCCTATACATGCTATATGCTTGATCAGAAGATGAAAAGGCTCAGCCAGAGACAGTTTTGCTGAGTCTGGATCCTTCCTGTGAAATATGAGACCAGGGACTCTGCAACCCCGTTTGCGTGTCCCCGTGATCGCCGCACACAGCTCTCCTGCTCCTCCAGGGGAGCGAGTCTGGCCATCTGGCTGCGGAAATGCAATGAACACAAGGCCTCTTCGATGGCTGATGCTTGGAACCTACTTTCTGAGCTCTAGAGAGGTGACCAGAGTTGTGTGCGGCCCAGATGGCACTCTCTGGGAGCAGGGCCACACGAGTCTCGGATCAATGACGGACATGGCGTGGAGGCCCCGGGCTCCAGAGTGACCTGGTTTTAGAGCAGGCTGGGTCTGGCATGGATGTCCTCCAAAGCTCTTTCCTCTGTTCAGTGGGGGCAGGGGGAGCCCAAAATAGCAACCCCCTCCACAACCCACACAGAGACAGCAGGTGCCTGCAAAAGGAGAAGTGGTGGGTGGGGAGTGGCTGATGGGCAAAGCAAGGCAGGCTCCAGGTGGAACTTTGGGCTCTCTTCTCTGAGGCTCAAAGGAGAGGCAGAGAAAGGCCGGGCCATAACTTCACATGACCACTGCCCACCCCTCTCCCACGTCCGCTTCCTGTCCTTACTCTCTTCAGTGCATGCTCCGCACGGCATACCGAGTTATCCTATAACAAGGCCCCGTTACGTCTCCAATCTCACATCCTACTTCTCCACAACCTGCTCGCACTGTTTCCACCACATGGCCTTCCTGCCATCAAACCCCAGATAACCCCTGTCTCAGGGCCTTTGCACAGCCTGATCCCTCTGCCTGGAAAGCTCTTCCCCCCGATATCCACAGGGCTCCCTCTCTCATCTTAGGTGTGACCATCCCTGGCCACCCTAGTTAAAACTGTCACCTCCCAGTTCCCCTTTGCAGCATTAATCACCATCTGACACACAATGTTTTTATTTATTTGGTGTGTTGTCTGTCTCCCCAAATGAGAATCTTGGAAGCATGAGGGCAGGGGTGCCTTTGTTCCGTTTTGTTCACGGCTGTCTCCCCAACCCCAACAACAGTGTCTAGCCTGCGGGAGACACTCAAAAACCCGTTGGATAAATGAATGAGTCCAGGTTCAGCGACCTCCCTCTGGGGCCACAGCCTCAGCCACGAAGGCTTCCTTTCCTCCCGGCCGCTCACTACCCACACCCGGGGTAGGGCGTGGTGTGCAGTGTGTCTCCAGCAGGTTCCCGTGTCCCCTCAGTTCTCATGGCTCTCCCACTGCCCTCATTCAGCCTCCAATGTGCCCCTTGCCTCCTTGTCCCCCTCACATCTGTCTTGCCTTTTGCAAGATACAAAGAGCTTCGTCTTCGTCATGTCAGCTGAACCCACACATAAACCCCGAGCAAGGTTCCAGCATCCCTGTCGCACAGGCCAGGGGGCCCAGGTGAAGAAGGCCCAACAACACACATTGGAGAGGGTAAGAGGACCCCTCATCCAGACACCCAGCTTGGCTCTCACTTGGTTGCCCTGTCTCTGCCCCCTGCTTCCTCTAGAGCCACCAAGGCAAAAAGCCGGGGAGGCCAGAGGCCGTGCTGGGCAGAGGACAGGCAAACCAGCTCTGGCTGTGGGGGAAGAATGAGCCAGCCAGAAACCAGGAGACCAGCCCCTGCGAGGAGGATGCAGAAGGGAGCAGGGGGCTCAAGCAGCCTGGGGGACACCAGGGAACTGGTTTTCCCCCAACCGAAAGCAGATGCTGATGCAGACACAGGAAGCCATACCCCAGCCTTTTAAATGTGCATCCTTGCGGCCCCGTAATCCGGCAACTAGAGATTTGACGCGAGGCTGTTGCCCGGTGACTGTGCGGGGCTGGAAAGACAGAACAATGACCGTCCGAGTGTCCGCAGCAGGGCAAGGGAGCCAGAAATCACGGCTTCCTGGAAACCATCTCCCAACTCGGGGAGACGGCCATGACATGGAGCATGAAGCCGCGTGCTGGCTCAGCCCATCCTTGTTTTCTCAAAGGCGGGACCACAATGGTGGTCCCTAGTTAGTGAGCCCAGGGGGATCCTCCTCTTTTTAAAATTCTTTTCCGTATTCTATGAATAATTTACAATTAGCTTATATCAATATTCTTAGTAAGTAAGACAGAAAACGTGCATGCATTTTAGGGAAAAAACACTCGCCCCTGCCGCCAGACCTTGGCACCCACCCCTGAAGAGCAATCGAGGCAGAGCCCCTGGCGCGCGGGCCGGCCTCTCCTCCCCGTGGCGTCAAGCCCCCATGTGGGACTGAAGACGGGGAAGCAGAGAGAAAAGAACCACTTCCTGCAGAGCTGGTGGGGGTGGCAGCTCTGGGGGAGGAGAGTTGCCCACCTTAGTGAGAACCAGAGGCTCGCTGAGCAAATGGCGGCCACCCTGATTCACGGGGGCCAAGGTCAACCACAGGCCAACCGGGTCACAGGTGAGGTGGGCCCGGCAGCACTTGGGGCCCCGTGGGGACGCTGAGCCTGGCCCTGTCGTAGGGAATATGGTCTGAAGCAAGAGGGAGCACAAGGCCACAAGCAATGGAATCCCCGACGGGTCTCCCGGCGCCACTCCTACATCAGAGCCTCCGGTGGGATCCTGTCCAACTCCAAGGAACACTTGGGCTTGTCCCCAGCATCCTGGGCGGAACTGAGCCCACCCCCTGCTGCCACCACCAAGGGAAAGGTATTCATCCCAATCGGATCAGAATTGGTGAACTTGACTGTGTTCTATCCACCTCTGTAGGCGGGGTGCCCAACCCAGGCCGGGTGCTTGGTGCATACTTACTCAGTGAAGGTATGAAGGAAGGTATGAAGGAAGAGAATGAGCCATTCACAAAGACGAGCCACAACACTGTTTTGAAAATAAACATCTCAGCTCATGAGCTTCTCGGGGTTAGAAGTGCCTCTATGTCCGGAGGGAAAAAAGCTCTTTTGAAAGACACAGAAAAGAACCCAGACCTGGGGTCATGGGGCCCCATTACAGAAACGGGGCCAAAGGACTTCACCTACCCCACCGTGGAGGGTGAGAGGGAAGAAGTGGGGCCTCACCTGGGGCAGTCCCAGAGGAGGGAGGTGACAATGACAGAGCTGGGCCTCAGCTTCCTGCCTTCAGCGGGTGAGGACCAGTCCACACGGGTTCAGGATAATTAGGCCCAAGCCTCATTCTCCGTAGGCATCCACCCACCCGATGAAGACTCTGGGCTCTTCTGCCCAGACTTGGGGGTGGGGGCTTTCAAGCTTTCTGTGGACCCTTGCCTGGGGCAGAAGGGGCCCGGGATTGAGCACGGGTGGTCTTTCCCTGAGCTGGGAATCACAGCGGCAGATTCCAGAGAGCTTGGTGCTGGCAGGGAGATGGGTCACTCGGCACATCAAGATGGCTTCTCAGTGAGTGTGGGCCTGAGGCCGTCACAACCTTCCCCACCCCCCACTGTCACCAACACACGGTACCTACGTTGTTCGCTGCCCACCAGCATCCCCCAGCACACACGGCCTGGCCGTGGTCACACTCAGACCAGCAGGATGGATGCACAGAGCCGCGGACCCAACCTGTGGTGGCAAAGCTAAAGGACACAGAAAGCCAGCTCTGGCGGCCCAGGTGCCGGTGGGGGATTCAGAACCACCTGCTCCAGCTGCTCTTGTGCCCTGAGAGAGACTAGCCCAAGTCAGAATCCCACCCAGGATCAGAAGCCAGGACCCCAGAGCCCATGGCGAGTTTTCTAGATAAAAGTCGGGGCTTCCCAAGAGGCCTGAGTCAGGGGCATGTGGGATCTGCTGGCCCGTGGGGGGCAAGCCCCGCTCGACACCCCTCCCTGCTCGCATAGTCGCTGCCTCACAGCTTCTCCGACTCCCCGGCCGGCAGTGTGGGTGCAGGGCTGCGGGTGCAGGGCTGCGGGTGCAGGGCTGCAACCACCTTGCACGGAGGAGGGTTGTGCCCTCGAGCCCCAGGGCGCCAAGGGAAAGGGGATCAACCACAAGGCCCCCACAGAGCCTTCCCGAATTCTCCTGGCTTCAACACGCTGTGTGGCTTTGGGCAGGTCCCTTCCCCTCTCTGGGACTCATTTCCCTGTTCAACACGATCAAGATTTGGGGCTCTGAGTTTTGAGAAGCTCTGACCCTGAGAAGCTCTGAGTGGCCAAGCCCGGACACATTCTGACTAAGTCAGAGAAAAACAACCACTCACAAATTATTTAAAAATAGGGGCACCTCGGTGGCTCAGTCGTTAAGCATCTGCCTTTGGCTCAGGTCGTGATCCCAGGGTCCTGGGATTGAGCCCCGCATCGGGCTCCCTGCTCAGCCGGAAGCCTGCTTCTCCCTCTCCCACTCCCCCTGCTTGTGTTTCTGCTTTTGCTATCTCTCTCTGTCAAATAAATAAATAAAATCTTTTTAAAAAAAAGGAATAATTCAATTATAGAACCTGAAGGACACTTCACATCTACTCCAATCTTCTCTCTACCAATAGGGAAACTGAGGCCCAGCACATAAGTTTTACTTACTCTAACAATAGAACCTCAACTGGACAAGTTCCATATTGTTATCATGCTAATTCTACTTCAAATCAATCCATACATTCATTGAGATTTAAACCTAGTGGGATTTCAGGGCTGGGAGATTTGACAAATTTATTTGAAAATGAGCGAGAATAAAGAAATGTTTGAGAAGAAGAATAATGTCCTTCCACCTATCAAGAGAATATTTAAGTCTACAGATTTATTGGAACTAAAACTGTGTGTATCATTTTGGGGAATAGATTAATTAATGGGAAATAAGAAAGAATCCAAAAAAATAAAAAGACCCAAATTTATAAGGAAATTCAATAGCGTGGTAGTGTTTCTAATTGGGGGTGGGGGGAACGTGCAGTTTTCAAACAGTAGTGTTAAAGCAAATGCTTTCCTTCTGGGAGAAAAAAAATTAAAATGTAAAAACTTTAAAGATAATTTTAAATAATTAAAACGGGCCACATCTCACACCATACTCAAAAACCATGCAGGAGGGTTAAAGATGTCTGCGTAATAAAACAAAACAACAAAAATACTGGAAGGAAATATAGAGGAAAATTGTTATAATTTCAATGTGGAAAAGCTCTTTCTAAGCATGATATAAAAACCAGATGCCATAAAGAGAAAGAAAAAGAATTCTGGGGGCACCTGGGTGGCTCAGTCGTTAAGCATCTGCCTTCGGCTCAGGTCATGTTCCCAGGGTCCTGGGATTGAGCCCCGCATCAAGCTCCTTGCTCAGCAGGAAGCCTGCTTCTCCCTCTCCCACTCTCCCTGCTTGTGTTCCCTCTCTCACTGTCAAATAAATAAATAAAATCTTTAAAAAAGAAAAGAAAAAGAATTCTGACCACATACAAATTTAAAACTTACGAATAGTGAGAGATACCATAAAAATAAATTGTCACAAACAAAAGAGAAGGCTGGGACAAAATATTTGTAACATGTGTAATAGACAAAGAATTCATATCCATTCTATTAAAGAGCTTCTATGAATCAACAAGGAAGAGACAGACAACCCCAAAGAAAACCAGGCAAAGAATATGAATAGGTAAATAACCAATGAAGAAATATAAATGTCCACAAAACATATGAAAAAGGTTCACCTTCCCTGATAATTAAAGAAATTAAAATTTAAAACACAATAAGATATTTTACATTTATCATAGTGATAAAAGTTAAAACTACCAATAGCCCCAGAATTGAGGACCTCGGGGGCAAGGAGAGTTCCTACCTGGACAGTAATGTCCACCTGTTCAGCTGTCTTAAAGAACCATTTGGCATTGTCTTCCAAAATTGTAAATGCTCCTGGGCACAGAGCAGCACCACCTCTGGAAATACATCCTAGAAGATAACTAAACACACCGGCTTAAAGGCACATTTGCTGCTCTCTCCTTGTAACAGGGGACTAGATACATGTTGACAAAGAGAAGGATAAGAGAAATCATGGCACATTCATACCGTGGATGATGGGCAGGTGTTACAAAGAATGACCTAATCCCCATGTCCTGCCCTGAAAAGTCACAATTCACTGGGGGAAAGAAAGGGAAGCAATTTTATAGTGAGAAGTAGATTATGATCCCATTTTGTAGACTAAACAAATGAATGAAGATTCAAACCAAACTTTTAGCCCTGGTTACACGTGGGCAGCGGGCTTAGTGGAGAATGATAAAGATGAGAGGATGTTGCTTTTTAAAAATTTATGTTGGGGTTCTTTGAATGTTTCAATGATATGTGTGACTTTGCACATATGTATAGTGTGTGTGTGTGAGAGAGAGAGAAATTAACAACAAAACATGTTTCACAGGCCCCCACACAATATCGCTATTAGTTTTATTTTAGAGGTGAGAAAACAGCCCTGGGTTATATCACTTGCCGGAGACACTCACGTGCTGTGAATGCTAAGAAGGAGCTCAGTCTCAGCTTGCCTGAACCGAAAGCCAGGGAGGACCCTTCCCCACCACAGCCCCCCGGTCCTGGACCAGAGCGTGGCCGTGTCAATTTTGTCTCGGCAGACCGTGGCTGTGGGAATAAGTGGTGGCACATCATTTCTCCAAGCGCTGTGTTTAACATTTCTGATCATTCAAGTATTGGAGTCAGCACTTGGTATAGAAATGCTAAGAAGCAGGAAAAAAAATATCAACCACCGGTATTTACTATTAATATTTTGGAATATTTCTTCCAATATTTTCACCACCTTTTTAAAACAATTGATAGTACATCCTAGGTATGATTTTGTATCTTTCCTTGAATATACCATTGTATCGGAGGCATTTTCTTATGTCATTAACACTTCGTAAGTATCACAATTTAAAAACGTATCGATGGGGCGCCTGGGTGGCTCAGTTGGTTAAGCGACTGCCTTCGGCTCAGGTCATGATCCTGGAGTCCCGGGATCGAGTCCCGCATCGGGCTCCCTGCTCTGCGGGGAGTCTGCTTCTCCCTCTGACCCTCCCCCCTCTCATGTGCTTTCTCTCATTCGCTCTCTCTCAAATAAATAAATAAAATCTTTAAAAAAGAAAAAAAAAAAAATAAAAAAAAAAAATAATAAAAACGTATCGATGTTTCAAGTAGTGGTATTTTATTCACTATTTAATTTCACCCTGCTTACCCACCCCCGACCCAACCTAACCCACAGGCACCAAAGCGTCCCATCTGAGATAAAATGTATTGACTATATATTCTACGCCAGGCACAGAGATGACTAAGACATGCCATACCACATAACACACAGCAAAATTATTCTGGGTGGATTAAAGAGCTAGAGGAAAAAAAATCACAGAAAGACTCGAATAAAGTTGATGAGAGAATTTATCAAAACTTTGTGAGGGGGAGGACTTTCTAAGCCTAAAGTGATGGGAGAAACCACAAAAGAAAAGATCACGAGATTTGGCTACCTAATTTTGATACTCTGTAAACAACATGAACAAAAAGTAAAGGTCAAGTAGCAACCTGGGGAAATTATCTGCAACAAATACAATAAAAGATAAATAGCCATAATGTAAGATTAATAGCTATAATATATAAAGAGCTCATGCAAATCAATACAAAACATCCACTGAGACTCCAGTGTATAATTGGAGAAAGAGGCTTAAACCTGTGCTATCCAATATGGGAGCCAATAGCCATAAGTGGCCATTTAAATTTAGATTTAAATTAATTTAGATTTAAATTAAATCCTTAAACTAAATTAAACCTATATTTAGATTAAGTTAAATTGAAAATTCAGTTTCTCAGTCAAGCTAGGCACATCTCAAGTGTTCAATAGCCCCATTTGGCTAGTGACTAACCTATTGGACACTGTAGATACAGACCATTTCTATCCTCATTAAAAGTTTGATTGCAAAGCGCTTAATTAATACTTAACAAGCACATTTAAAAATTCAACTTCATTAGGAATAAAAGGAATGCAAATTAAACAAAGTAATATTTTATATTCATCTATTCCGGAATAAAGTGGATATTGCTAATTGAAGAACAGAGTTACCAACCATCTGTAAAACAATTTGGCATAGAAATTAAGAGCAATAAAAACCCTCGGCCCAGTAATTCAATTCCTGGGAATATATCCTTTAAAAAATTGAAATACAGAAACAGTTTTATGCAGAAAGTTAGTTATCTCTGGGCTCTATATAAATTCAGAAAGAGAACCCAACCTAAAAGTCCAGCCTCTGGGAAGTGATTACACCCACTAAAGACCTCCTACTCGATGAACCGATCAATCATCAATAAAAATCAGCTTTTTCTGAGAGGGTCTGATGACTTGGGAAATACTTAAGATGTAAGATTTAAAAAAAAACAAATCGTTCAAAACTAGCCAGCTAGGATAATATCCACTCTAAAAATACAGGGATGATGTATGCACAAAATGCTGACAGAGGTCGGAAATAAACATTACAGTGCAGTGGGGTTCTGCATATTTTTTATGCTGTTCAGAAATTTCTGAATTGTTAACAATGATCATTTGCTGCTTTTCTATGGAACTAGAAACATTATTAAAAATTCAGAGGAGGAGACATAATAGAGTGATTAAGAACATGGACCTTGGGGCAGGAGGGCTAGCTCTCCAGCCTCAGACAAGGTCACCTCAGTTTCTGCCTCTGAAATTAACAACAGCCCCTGCCTCAAAAGGTTATGAGAAAATTAAGCGAGCAGTTGCCTGCAAAGTGCTCGGCAAAACCAGCGCACAATAGAGTGTACAAGTCACTATTTTTATTAACATGGGAAATGGTTATTCACACTATTGCAGGACAGACCAGGACCCAGAATCCTCTATATAACACTCTCGCAACTGCAGAAACATACGCTTTAGATATACGCTCTAAAAAATGTCTGAGAAGATGACAAGGAGCTATTCCAAATGCACAGTGGTCACGTCGGGGCCGCGGGATTATGAGGCCATCTAGCTTCTTTGCTAGAGAAGCAAGAACATCTCTTTTTTCTGTGCTTCCCAAATTTTCCTCAGTGAGCGTGCAAACGTTACAATAATAAAAATGCTTTCAAAATGAAGAGCCAACACTGAAATACATTAAGGTTAACCAGCTGTGCTCAGGAGGTCAGATTTAAGCCGGCGTCTCTGGGTGATGGGATTCAGGGAGGTGATTTAAATTTGTTTTCCGTTTATTTCATGTGCCTATTGAACAGGTCTTAATTTTTCTAATCACACACACACAAAAAGGTAGTTAAAAAGAAAACCAGGCTCCCTGACCCCGAAGGGGGAAGGAGACGGAGTCAGACAGAGACAGGTACTGAGGGGGTGGGGCTGAGGCTGGGGGCTGGACCCCGTCCTCCTGTCTATCCTAGAGCACAGCACAGCTGCAGACCCAGCCAGGAGGTGAGGCCAGGTACCGGTGGCTGGAAGGGATCCCTTTTTATCTCCTCAGCTCCCCACGAGACGTCTGTGAGTTTTTTTCCCTGTGGGAGCAAATAACAAAGGAATGTACATATTACGGTGCACGTAGCTGATAACAGATCTATCCCATTTCTGTCACTTAGCGTTTTTCCCCTGAGCACCTGGGAGTGGCAGTCCCCACTCTGTCCCCCACGACCCCTCCAGAGCTGGGCCCAGTCATTCCCAAACCCACAGGTCGCAGGCCACACACGTAAAGAGGCAAAAAAAAAAAAACCACACACACAAAAAAACAATCTTTTAACTTCCAAAAGGTCCCACGATGGGAACGGGGACTCCCCACATGGGTTTTGGCCACCCCATCTCCACCAGGCAGAGCTGTGTTGTGTGATTCCAGCTCCTGATCCCAGAGCTCCCCAAAATCCCGCAGGGCCTCTGACAAAGTGGGGGAAGGCTCTTTGTCAACCAGGAGCGGGGATCGGGTAGCACTGGGGCCGGACACCGAAGCCTGGTTATCGATCCATCCACACTGGGCGGTGAGCACAAAACGGAGACAAGATCCCGGGCCACTTGCGGGGTTGTGGTGAGCGGCGAATGCGTGGAAAGTACTAGTGAATATTAACTCCCTCGGGCCCCTGGTCTCTTGTTGCCATAGCAACATGGAAGGCAGAGAGGTTGGAGAATGATGGGATGAAAGAACCGAGGACTCAGAAGAGGAGGAAGGCACACCTGTGCTGGCCACCTGACTGTGGGGGCCTCAGTTTCCCTCTCTGTGCAGCCGGGTTCATTTCACGTCCAGGCCCCTGCCGCCAGAACCATGCCAAAGGCTCCTCGGGGTCTGAGTCAGGGAGGGGACAGTAGTGCATGCGAGCTGAGCTGTCATCTCGGGCGGGACAGTTGATGCACACAGAGCCCAGCGGTGGAGACAAAAAGCACACAGCCTGCGTCCCCCAGCAGCGGTTTACCAAGTGGGGAGAAGGTACACTGTCTGCAGCAAAACCCAGCAAACCAACAAAACATGAAACCACACTTCCATGGTGAATGGCTGGTCCTGCACTGGGGGTTCTGGGACCTCTTAAGGGGCGAGGGAGGCACAAAGGCTAAAGGGATGGCCTGTTCCCCCCAGAAAACACACACTCATGACAGTGGGCAGCTCGTGGAAGTTTAAAGCGCAAACCTGGACCCCGTGGTCAGGACCCCCGCCCACCCTGGGCTCAGGGGTGCCCTAGACAACTTCCCCAGCCTGGGCAGCCCCCCAGGGGAGGCAGACACCAGGCTAGAGGCCCGGCAGCTTTCTGTGATGTGCCTGAGCCGAGAGCTTCATCCCCAGCTCTGGGCCCGGACCGCCCATGCTGGTTCATCCCCTTTCCCAGGGCCCCCAAACCCTGGGGCAGAAGAAGTGAGCTCCTCAGCTGGCCCCAAAAGCCTCCCTTTAGATTCACTTACAACTAGAAATCAGTGGGTAACCAGGTTCCCAAAAGCTAGGGCTGAAAGACCCCACCTCCAGAGGTGGAAGCTCTGTGTCCTATACCATTCTGGACCTCGACATGGTGGAGAAGCCCCTCTGCTCCCTGACGCCCCCCTCCGCCCCCCCTCTGCACATCCCCCCCAGCCTGCAGCCTCCCTCTTCAGGGACCCAGGCACCAGGCACAGGGAGGACACCCAGATGACGGTGGAGCCCTTGAGAAAAATCCTCATTCATGTTTTAAATATGCTATTCTCTCCACCAGCGATCTGGATTTGACCCAGAACTTCGCAGTCCATCCTGTGGCCACACTGGCCGTACCTTTAGCAGAGCCTGGGAAGAAGTAAGCTCTCAGGATCGCAGAATTTTAGACTTTTAGCTTTTCTTTCCAACCCCTTTATCAGAGGGGGGAAGTCGGAAGGGAGTTGAGAAGAGAAAAGAAGATGGAGGGTGAGGAGGCAGGCCACGCCTCACTGCAGACGGGGAACCAAGGAGGGCTTCCCGGGGGGAGGAAGCCTTGGGCACAGGCCTGGCTGAAAGTGGGGCCTTTCAGAGGAGAAAAGTGGGGGCAGGACCGGCTCCAGCTTCCTTCCGCCCCCCACACTCCTTCCCACGCCCCGCCCAGACCTCACCCCTGGGTGCATTGCCCCAGCACTGAGCCCGGCCCTTCCTCCCTGGTGCCTATCTCATCAAGGGCCTAGGCCAGCCCTGCACATCCATCAGTCCAACCCCACAGGGGCACAGAGGGCAGGCTACCTCCCCCAGTGCAAGCCCACAGGCGGCGTGTGGTTTATATGCCATGAGAGCACATTTTCCTTTCCAGCCTCTTGGAAACCTAGCAGAGTGGCTTTGTCACAGAATCAAGGAACAACACTTGATTGTTTAGGCGCTGGCTCGATCTGTTCATGACAGTCACAAACCCCTTCCCTTTTGGAACCTTGGAGACGGGTTTGTGCTGGTTCACCTTTCCCCAAAGCCAGGCGCATGCCCATCCTGAGCCGCCCTCCTTAGCAGGTGGATCGGGGGGAGTGCTCGGTGCCAGGAGCCTGTTTGGGCTTTGCCTCATTTAATCCTCATGACAATTCAGAAAATTTTATTTTTCTCATCTTACTGAGGTTACTCAGCTGGCAGAGCTTTCCAGGTAATAAAAAGGGGGCTCTAGAAGCTCATTTAACCCCTATCCTCACCAGGCAGGCTGCCCTAGACCCAATCTGTCTTGGGGTTCTCTGCTGTTGCTCATGTCCCAGGCTTTCCACCCCAGCCCCATCCTGCAGGCGGTGGGATGCAGGAGCCTCGGGCTCTCACCTGGCCTGACCCTTCTTATTGTGTGTCCCGAGGCAGCCCCCTCACCTTGCTGGGCCCCCACCTCCCCGTGTTTCAGGCCCCAAGGCCCCAGTGTGAGCTATGTCCTAAAAGCAGGGCTCCCCTAGAGGACAAGGCCCAGTATAGCAGAGAAGGGAGTATCCCCTTGGGCCCTGGGTCCCTGTTGGCTCCTTACTGGGCCCTGTGACTATGGGCCAGTCACTTCACCTCTCCGAAATATGGGGCAAACTTGATGTGCGCTGTCTTCCTCCCAGGGTGGTTATGAGATCCACTACAACAACGAATGTGAAAGTTCACCGCTCTGCTCAGGGAGGACGGCAGGTAGGCTTTGTGGGTCATGGTGACCATAGCCCTCCCCAGGGAGGAAGCAGGGACCCTCCCCCTGTTTTGCACATGAAATGAAGTCAGGCTCAAAAGAAGGTAGCTTCTCACTCCAAAAAGCCAGGCACTCGGTTTGGCTTTAGGTCCTTCTCAGAAAGCAGCGAGAATCCCCCAGCCACGGGGGTCTCCCTGGCCTTGCAAGCCCCCCGAGATGTACCAGGCAGCTGGGAGGAGGTACAGATAGCCAAGGATTTAGTGGCAGGAGATCTGAGCTCAGATCCGGGCTCTGTTTCCTTTTCCCCACGTGCTGGTGGAGTCACTTCTGTTGGCCTCCCCTTCCTCATTGATAGCATGGGGACAAGGCACCCACCACCAGCCAGGGCTGTGAGGTGCTGCTGGGAAAAGCGCTTTATAAAGTACAAGGCCACAAGACAGCCAGTGAGATCGTGCAAACCGCTCACCACGCCAGCCACCTCAAGGCCACCCTGCACTGAGGAAAGCACCAGTTCTGTAATTGTGGGTTTTTGTGTTTCACACCCTCCTTGGTCTCTAGCTCCTTGGAGAAGGTCCTGTTTACTGTGCAGTGTGCAAGTATCTGTTGGGGGCAGCAGAGCTTCAAGCTTTGCACAACCCCAGTGGCCATCTCGGGAGAAGGGGTAAATAAATTGTGATAGCAGCAGGCCGTGGAATATTATATGGTGAGGAAGAAGACCCAGCCCCTGCCGTACGCCATAATACGGATGAATCTTCCGACACAGTGTTGGCTAAAATAACGCCAGACGCAAAAAAAGTATAAACTGTGTGATACCAGTTAGATAAAGTTCAAGAACAGGCAAAAGCAATCTGTGATGATGGAAGTCCGGATGGTGGCTACCTGGGGAGCAGGTGGTGAGGGGCTGGGAGGACGCACGGAGGGGGGCATCCAGGTGCCGATTACATGGGCGTGTCCAATTTGTGAAGTCACTGAAGCTATACGTGTATGATACAGGCACTTTTGGGTGTGTATCCTTTACTTAAATAAAATATTTTCTTAATTTGGCATCTGGGTCCAAGACCCAGCTCTACCATTTGCATATTGTGTGACCTCTGGCCAGTTAAACTCTCTGCTCTGACTTCTGCAAAATGGGGATAATAGTGGTTTCTGCCTTTAATGGTCCCAAATGTCAACTATTTAAGTTCCACCTTCATATTGACCTTATAACACCAAGCATTAGTATTTTCCCTTTAAATCAACACAGCAGTGTTTGCTAAATAACCTAAAAATGAAATTTTATATTGCTCTCATAAATCATGGATTTGGTATGCTAATTATCTACTTTCTAATATATTCAATTGACACACGTTAAACACACATAACTTTTAAGATAAAGATGGTCATCTGTGAGCCACCTCAAATTATCCTCCAATTCAGTGATGGTTGCATATTCACACTGGGAAGAACCAAGATAATGGGTTACTCAGAGCTCCTAGCACTGTGCAGGCCCTTAGCACATGGTAAACATCATCACCACCATCATCACCAACATCATCACCAGCATCACCAACACCATCACCATCATCACTAACATCTTCACCGTCATCACCATCATCATCACCAACATCACCACCATCATCACCATCATCACCAACACCATCACCATCATCACTAACATCTTCACCACCATCACCAACACCATCACCATCATCACCAACATCACCAACACCATCACCATCATCACCAACATCTTCACCATCATCACCATCATCACCAACATCATCACCATCATCACCAACATCACCAACATCATCACCATCATCACCAACATCATCACCATCATCACCAGCATCACCAACATCATCACCAATATCACCAACACCATCACCATCATAACCAACATCTTCACCATCTTCACTATTATCACCATCATCACCAACATCACCAGCATCACCAGCATCACCAGCATCATCACCATCACCATCATCATTATCACCACACACAGAATCAGTAAATACTTGCTTCCAGACCATCTCATGGGGCCAACTCAACATGGCCCTAACCTCAGCAGAGCTTAAAGAACTCAGGACATGGAACCTATTCTGAAGTTTTGGGACCTGCTGGGATGCACATCCAAGTAAGGGCTCCATGTGGGTACAGACCGGATGGAGAACACTAGGCTGTACCCTCCCCACACCCTGTGCCAGGCCAGAGCCAGTCTCTCTCTAGAGGGCTGCGTTGACTTGTCTCTTCCTGCAGGCCAAGTCTTACTGCACCTGGGCCTAACCCCTCATCCCTCAGAGCTTTACTCTCCTCATCTCTACAACACAGCGAGCGCCTCCAAACCTCCCACCAATGGGCCCAGATCACTAGACACACAGAAGTCATCATAGGAGAGCTCTGGACACTCAGTAAATCATCAAAAATGTGCCAATATTATTTGACATTCGCCCTCTGGGATGTGCGTGGGCCCCTCCCTCACTGACTGTCAGCAGGTACCCAAAGCACCCACTCAAAGAGTAGGAAAACCCTGATCCTGAAAGTGCTTGTCTACTTATGTGGGTATGGCTCTTGTTAATTAATGCATCCAATGAGGATGTAGATTTACTAGAACTCAGCTGGGGGTGAGGGGGGTCACTAATTCAGTTTTTTACAAAGGCTTTTGGTACTTAAAATGGCCATAATCGAAGGGAGGGAAAACTAAAACAAGATGAAATCAGAGAGGAAGACAAATCATAAGAGACTCTTAACTCTAGGAAAAAACAAAGTTGCTGGAGGGGAGGGGGGTGGGTGATGGGCATTAAAGAGGGCACCTGCTTGTAATGAGCACTGGGTGTTATATGCAACTGTTGAATCACTGACCTATGCCTCTGAAACTAATAATACACTATATGTTAATTAATTGAATTTAAATAAAATTAAATAAAAATAAAATAAAATAAAGCAAAATGGCCATAATCTTTGATTCAAATAATTCTACTTAAAGGAAGTAGGATATTTTTTAAAGATGCTTGTACAGAAATATTCATCACAGAATTATTTTTTAATAGTAAAAAAAAAGTAAACACAAATGTCCAGTTAATAGGGATTAGTTAAACAAGGATCAGGACTTTTATATATTGGCTATTATAGACCATTTAAAAAAAAGCATGTTATATAAGTATATGACATGAGAAAACACTCAAAATATACGATAAGAGAAAAAACAGTTTATGAATATATATGTTTGTGCATGTATATATATTTATATATATATCTTTGTGTGTGTATATATCTTAATATGTACATATATACATCTTTTATATGTATAAAAATATCTCATATATAATACTAATCTTGAAACAAAATATAATTATTATAATTATAAATATATGCTCTAATACATTACCAGTAGTCATATTGGATGGTAAAAATTACCGGAGGTTTTATTTTTTCCTTATGGTCTATTGTACTTGCTGATTTTTCTCAATAAACATGCATTATTTTTATTCTTAAGGAAAATGGAAAATGATATTAAAATGTGGTATGTGATACATAACCACACATGGGGCTTTGTTCTTTAAGAACTTTTCTGCAAATCCCTTTTACATTATTTTTTTAATTTATTATAAAATCATAATATAAATTCTTTGAAAATAGCTAAACAATACAGAAGTGCATAAAACAAAAACGAAAGTCCAACCCAGCCTTTCCCCCATCTCTACCGAATCCTGTCCCCAACCATTAATCTCTGTTATCATTATTTTGATGAATATCCTGCAAAACTTTTTTCTGTTAATGTAGAAACATTTTGTCCAGCTATTCAGTTCACTCATATTTTTATTTTATGAAAATAAGTTTGCAGTAGGCAGATTGTCCTGAAATGAGCCTTTTCACTGAGCAGAAGGGCCATCTCTCCGAGTGGGTACACTGTGGTCTATGTCCTCTTCCTTGATGGCTGTATCCTATTCCAGAGTGGACTTGGGTGGAATTTATTTGCCCACCGCCCTGCCTTCCCGTGTGGTCATTATCCCTAAGTGACCTAAACACTCTTACGTATATTGCGTTCCACCCAGGGGGAGTATAGGAGAGCTCTCTAAAAGTAACACTGTGTATGAGGGTTTTTGTTTTGTTTTGTTTCGTTTAATGTTGTGGCTTTTGCTACTCTGTCTTTCAAAAAAAGGGGGGGGCTGTATAGATTTTTTAGATTCTGGTCAATGGCATCCTTGAAATAAGATCTCAAGTCTTAACTCACAGATTAAGAAATCTTGGGGACCATCTGGTGTGGCCCCTTTATTTCATAAATAAATTGAGACCTGGAGGAAACACTCCACCCTAGACCCAGAGCCAGTGAGGGGCTGAGTCAGGACTGACCCCCCAGATCCCCCAACTTCTCGACCCTCTCACTTGTAGTTACACAGTTACTGTGCTAAACATGACCCAGAAGCCTTTGCCCTCAGCCTGAAACACTGATCCTGCTGCCAAACTGGCAAACTCCTACTCACCCTGCAGGTCTCAGCCTGGATGTCACCCCCTCCAGGAAGCCTGCCTTGACTTTCCCAGGAGCTGGATTGGACATATCTCCTCCTCCGTGCTCCCTCAGGCCTAGCCCTGCTGTGTCCCAACTGCCATTCAGGTCGTGTCCCCACTACACTGGAAGCTCAGGGCTGGGGGGTTGCTTGTCACTGTCTCCTGTGCCCTTGCTGAAAGCCTTCCTTCATCTGCTCAAGAAATCGCTTTGTGGTGGGTGCTCGATGCTGGGGACAGAAAGCTTGGGTCGGAGAATGAAAGAGATAGGAGAGCTTCCAACAGCTGCCAGGGACTTTAGAAGGCTGAGTGCTGCCCCTTGGGGCTGGAGAGTCCGGTGCTCTAAACCTACTACGCTAACGACCCACTGTGTGCCTTTTCCGTGAATGCTCTCGGCCAGTCCTCAACTAGCCTCTGGGCAGGTTCTGCTCCGCAAATCTCACAGAAGGGAGGCTCTGAGAGTAGAGGCCAAGGACATACAGCTGGCCTGCCGGCCTCCATGCCCCCACAGTCTCTACTGTAACACAATGGGACCCCCAAAGGGCAGGGGAGGTCCCAGCCTGAGATGCCTAAGAGGCTGTGCCAGGGAAGGGTGACCCACAGCCCAGGAGACCTGGGGGTCCAGGCCAAACCTCGCTTCCAGTTGGCTGTGTGCCCTGGGGAATTCGCCATGCCTCTCTGATCCTCAGTTACTTCATCTGAAAAGTGAGCTTGGTTAACACTTGTCCTACTCTCTCTACTAGGTGGCCTTATTTTCTCAATCCGAACTCGTGCCCCGTGGTGTGACAAGTCCAATCTTACTTACGGAAGCAACGGAAGCAACGGAAGAGAAACCGTGAGCGCTGAGTCCTTGAGATATGTGATTCACACCCCCCATGGGGCCAGGGGCTGGGGACGTGTTTCTTACACATCCACCTTGGGGAGGCCTGCTGCAGGTCCCGGGGTGCAGGGTGGGGGTCAGGGTGAAAGGGTAGGTGAGTTCATTCAAGGGCATCTGCTGGGCCTCCATGCAAACAGCCCCAGTGAGGAGTGTGAAGAGACCCTGGGGCTGGCTGGGGTAGACAAGGCCTCAGCTGACTGGCCCTCACACTCCGGGGAGTGCACTAGGGTTTACAAACCCTTCTTGTCGTTATGATGGAAACTTCCAGAAGCCCCTGCAATGCAGGGATCATTCCCTACTCCATCTTATAAAGGAAGTCCCCAAAAGGGAAAATAACATGCCCAAGGTCACCCATCTAGTCAGAAGGAAAAGCCAGCTTCCAGATCCCCAAACCCTCTACTCCCCACCCTGAAATGTTCATCACAATATAACCAAGGTTCTCAGAACCCTTATGAGGAGCCAGGATTGTGTTTTGCTCTTTACACGGATTATTCTGGCTTCATCTTCAAAACATCACGATTTATAGATGAGGAGTCTCAGTAACTTGCTTGAGTCCTATCCCCAAGATTTCGCCACCAGGAGGTGAGGCCAGTATTAACAGAGAGCAAAACCAGGCTCCCAGAAGGGCTGGGAAACATGGGGGCGGGGGCTGGGGGGGGAGGTCGGTTAAACATCTGCCTTCGGGTAGGGTCGCAATCCCAGGGTCCTGGGATGGAGCCCCACATGGGGCTCCCTGCTCAGTGGGGAGCCTGCTTCTCCCTCTCCCACTCCCCCTGCTTGTGTTCCCTCTCTCACTGTGTCTCTCTCTGTCAAATAAATAAATAAAATCTTTAAAAAAAAAAAAAAAAAGACTGGGGCGGGGAAGGAGCCCTGACCTGTCCCTGCGGGCTGGACAGGGCCTTGAGGGCAGCCCCACCTACCTGGGACAGGGGGAAATGCACACACCGAGCCACCTCACAGAGCCAGCACACCCCTCTCCGCACAACCTCCAATCCCCTGCCCTCTGCCCTTTGCCAAAAGCCCAGCACTTGACACCCTGTCACACACGAGGAAGAGTCAAACCCTTCAGGTCCCAGAACAGAGAACCAACTGACGCAACCCCAGAGGCTTCCTAGAATAAGAGAACGGGCCTCAGGACCATCCAACCCCATATGCTACAGACAAGATAGCTGAGGCCCTGAGCATCCACCCGGCAATCTGGGGCATAGCTGGGACTGCCTGGGCCAGAGCCCCTCCACCATACCTGCCTGCCGCTCAGCTGTCCATCCAGAACCAGAATCCGATCTTATCCGGTCCCACTTTCTCCCTCCTCCCCCGACCCCACCCCCACCAGTGATCTGATTGAGCGGGAGCTAAGCTGGGGGAAGGGATGCACTTCCTGATACGGAGGAGGAGGGCGGGATGCTTCTGCAAAGCCTGCTCACCTCAGTTGGCCCCCCCTCCAAGGTTTTCAAAGATTGAGGTCACTGAGCCATTTAACGAATACTTGCAGAGCTCTTCCCACCCATCACGGAGCAGAAGCATCTCCTCTGGCCACCAGGCCATCCCGAGGTCTTTGGCAACCATCCCATAGATTCATTCGACAAACACTGAGGTCCTACCAGGCACCAGTCACATTTCCTCCCCTCCCGCCACTCCTCTCTGCCTCCCAGGGCTCAGCTCCTCCCCCCTCTCTCCTGCGTCCCCATGACCCCTTTGCATTGGCAAGAGGGCAAATTCTGGGGGGCGCTGGGGAGTCACAGAGCCCAGAGGGGCTGACAGACGCATGCACACCCCGGGGTTACCTGGTGTGGGCCCAGGGCAGCGCAGGCAGGTGCCTCTCTGGCAGAGGCCAAGGAGGTACTGACGCCCGGGCCCTGGGGGCTGCTCACGCCCTCCCCGCCCCCCACCTTTGGCCCCACGCCGCTGGGCTGCTTGGAAAACCCAGCCCCGGCTCAGCTGACTTCCTCTTGTGTCATGGAAAGTGTGGTGATGAGAACAGGAAACTCCCGCCTGGGATCTGGGGTCTCAGTGGGGACAGTGAGCCTGGAGGTGGGAGGGGTAACTCGAGGGGGGTGGGCATGGAGGGAGGGCTGGAGGAGGCCGAGGAGGCCGAGGAGGGAGAGGAGGGAGCCCACCAAGCCCGGGGAGGGAGGAAGGCCTGGGTGGAGGCGCCCGGACGGAGCTCCCAGGCCCTGAGCTGCCTTCAGTTTTCCAAAAACAAACAGAAAGGATTAGAAACCCTGACGGCCCTTGCCTGTGATCACATAAATAGCCAAATTTTCTGTTTGTTTTCTTTGCTTTGGGTCTGTGGGGGCTGGGGGAGGGGGGAAGTGGCAGGGGTTTTAAAGAGGGAGTAAAGAATGAGCGTTCAAATCTTAGTTTTGGTCTCTTTTTTTTTTTTTAAAGATTTTATTTATTTATTTGAGAGAGAGAGACTGAGAGAGAGAGCACATGAGAGAGGGGAGGGTCGGGAGGGTCAGAAGGAGAAGCAGACTCCCTGCCGAGCAGGGAGCTCGATCCAGGGAGCTCGATCCAGGGAGCTCGATCCAGGGAGCTCGATCCAGGGACTCGATCCAGGGAGCTCGATCCAGGGACTCCAGGATCATGACCTGAGCCGAACGAAGGCAGTCGCTTAACCAACTGAGCCACCCAGGCGCCCCCTAGTTTTGATCTCTTGAGGCCAAGTGCATTGCTTTCTGAGCCTTAGTATCCTCATCTGTGAAATGGGAAACCACCCCCCTCCCACAATGCTTGGGAAAAATAAAAGAGGCCCCACCCAGGCTCACCGAGGTGCTCAGTAAAATGCCTTCTCCCTTTCACAGTGCAGTTCTGTAAACCAAGTGTTAACCGTGCCTGTGAAAGGCCACTTGCTACGTGGGGCTAGTGTGACCAATACAAGCTTGCTAAACACTGAGACTTTAAGAGAAAAACTATCCAGAGGGGTCCTCGGAGTGTAAGCAGAGCAGGGCCCATGTCTGTCCCCTTCATCTTTGCATCCCTGGCAGTTAGCATGGGGCAAAATTCTGTTGCATAAATGAATGAATGAAATAATGGATAAAAAGTCTGGGATTTCGGGGTGCCTGGGTGGCTTACTCGGTTAAGCATCCGACTCTTGATTTTGGCTCAGGTCACGATCTCAGAGTTGGGCTCCATGCTCAGCATGGAGCCTGCTCAAGATTCTCTCTCTCTCTCTCTCCCTCCTTCTGCCCCTCCCCACCCCTGTTCGCACGTGTGTGCTCTCTCTCTCTAAAAAAAAATTTTTTTTAAAAGTCTGGGATTTCCAGAGTCCCAGGACAGGAGGGAGGGATATGAGGGCAGGGGGCAGGGCCTGGAGGGCTGGCTGATGCTAAAAAGGCCCCTCCTATGCCTATACAGGTGGTCAGGGCTGTCCTGGGTCCTCAGTCTTTGATCCGGCCTCCATTCTTGCCTCTGGTGAGCGGATGCAAGCACCTGGAACCCCCCACGGAGAGATGGGGCAGTGTGGAATGCTGGGGAGCCAGGTGCCCAGGGAAGGAGGGCCCCAGGAGCTGGAGCCGCTGAAAGGGCTTGGAAGGATGTGGCTGGGAGGCCTTCACACTCACTTCACGCTTCATGCCTGTTCAGTCAACTGTGTGTCTCTGAACCATTTCGTGTCTCCTGGCGTGGCTCAGGTTATAGGAAGCCCGAAGGAGCCCGTGGTCTGGGTCTGCCCCATCCTGGAGAGCAGAGGGACTGAACCTGGCCGGGGCCCAGGGGCTGCAGCCCTTCCCCCCATGCTAGGTACCCCCCAGCTAGTTTGCAGAAACCCAGCCACCCTGCTCTTCCCCAACAAGCCAGAGGTTGCTTCCAGCCTCTGTGTGGGCAACATCGCATGGAGATCACACACACCGACATAGAAATCACACAGACCGACAAGGAGATCACACGCACTCGCACGCACGCACCCAGGCCCAGCGTTCATGGAGGAACCCTCGTCCGTGCTCTATGGTAAAATACCACCTATGGAGCTTCACCTCAGATTCCCACCTCATCCCCGCGAAGGGGAGACAGAGGTTTCATCTGGTTTTCCACCACTATGCCTTTGGCAAGAACTGGTGTGGCACCCTCCACTTCCCCTTGTCACCTCCTAGCACAGCTCAGCGCCCTTATAGTGAGACCGCCGCCCCCCCAGGCCCCTCAGGCCTCCTCCCCCCAGCCGCCGGGCCCAGAGCTGCCCCATGCAGTGGCCCCGTCCCAGCGTGGTGTGGTGGGGGCACTGTCCCAGCCCTGGGCACCTCAGGCAGGAAGCTGGCAGAGGCCAGGGCCGCCATTCGAACTGGGGCAGATGGTTTTACCGGGAGGAAGTTGACAGTTCGACTTCAAACGTGGGTGACGCAGGCCCCACGCTGTCCCCTGCCCCCCCCCCCCGCCGCCGTCCCACCCCTGCCGGCGTCTGCCCGCCCCACCCCCTCCTCCCGGAGAGGGAGACCCAGGACCAGACACCTTTCACCCACGGGTGCCGAGCTTGCCAAGGCTGAAGCAAGAGGAGGCCGTGCCCATGGGGTTTCAGCAACCGCCGCCAGCCGCCCTGTACCTGCTGGGGGTGCTGGGTGAGTACCGGGGCACATACCGGGCTACTGGGACTCGGGGTGCAAGGGGGGTGCCAGTTCTTGCCCTGGTCTGATGCAGGCCCGCATGTCCCCTCTCTGCAGCATCACAGAGGGTTGGGGGCTGCTTGTCCCCCCATCCTTTTACCACCTGTCCCAGCTCTGCTTCATTCTTGCACTGTGGGGGTCTTCCTGCACCCGTCTAGGTGGGACCCACGCGAAATCAGACTCTCAGCCCCCATCTGCGTGAGCCTCCCCTGCAGCCCCCCCCACCTTAAGTGTCTGGCCTTTCCCTAGATTCACCCAGGCACAGGGCACCCACAGTCTCCTGGGCAGTCCTGATGATGCTCTGAGCACTGTGGGCCATGGCAGGGTGGGGGCCGCCTCTGAGAACACAGCTGAGCATGTGCCAAAGATTCCCTTCGTTCCAAGTCCTCCTGACTCTCGCAGAGGTGCGCCAGCCAGGCCGGCCAGCCAGGGCGTGAGCACACACTGGGTCTGCTCTCACTCCAGGCCCAGGGGAGGGGCCAGTGTGGAAGCAATCTGGGGCCTCTGAGAAGCTGGCTGGGGGTCAGGTTAGAGGTGGGTGAGCCTGGGGCCTCCTGTTTGCTGGGAGGGAGTTGATGGAAGCTGGCGGTCCCCGAATTTATGAAATGCAGGGGGTGAACTGGGTGAGGGTCTGACCACTTCTCAGGGGTTTGGAGGGTACTGCGGGGTGAGAGAGATGTTCGACCGCAGGCCAGGTGGGAACAGGGGGGTGTTTCGGCTTCCCAGTTTGGAGGGAAAGGACCGGGGGCCATTGCCTGCCTGATCAGGGAGCCTCAGTCCCTCCTAGACAGGCTGGTGTGTAGTGTGAGTAGTGTGAGTAGGTGTGAATGTGTGTGTGAGGAAGTAAGTGTGTGTTGGTGTGTATGAGAAGTGTGTGTGTGTTCATGGGCCAGACACATCTCCAAATGTAGGTTTCCCTTCTGCCCATGCATGTGATGATGGCCCAGCTGCTCGCATGTTCACACAGCCCTTCTCACATGAACCGCAAGATATACAAAATGCCTTCTGTCCCCAGGGCAGAAGCCTAGAGATGGGACCCTCCTGAGGAGCTGCTGTGGCCTCCTTGGCCCTGGGGATTCCTAGGATGGGGTCCTTGATGCCACCGGGGCAGGGAGGCTGGCCAGGCTGACCAGGGGATGGGAATGGGGTCCTGCTCTCTGGGCCTCCCATCTGAAGCCCATCATGGGGCCAGGCTTCTGGCAGGATCAGGCAGCTCCCTGAGGCCAGCAGAGCCGGGATTCAGGGAGACTGGGAGGCAGCACCTTCTCCGGGAGTATGGGAACCATCTAGAACCCCAGGAGCTCATGCTTTCCGGTGTGTGTGTTTGTGTGAACTGGCAGATAATAAGCATTCCCATTGTTCAATGGGTCACCACTTACAAAATACCTTTAAAACCATTTTCTTCTGTAAGCTTCAGAATAGCCTAGGAGCGGGGCAGGCCCCAGTGCCCCATTTTATAGTCGGGAAACCGGAGTTCCAGAAAAGCCAAGAAGCAAAGCCCAGGGCACGGCAGCTAGTAAGCAGCAGGGACCCGGGGCCCGCACTCCTGCTCTCACAGAGGCCCCCTGTTACCCTAAGAGCACAAACACACCAAAGCCACTCCCACAAGTAGGAAAATGGCCACAGGTCACAACTACCTCATCAGACATGCCCCACCAAGGGCAGGGGACACCGAAGGCCAGGGCTGGGGCTGGAGGCCGACAGCACGCATACCCTTTAAGCCATTCCAGGAAGAGACACCTGGCCACCAGAGCCCTGGGGACGCTGTGTCTCCTGGCTGGCCATCAAGGTTGTGACTAGGGGATCTTTGGGGCACGAAGATGCCCACAGCACGCCTGGGGTGGTAGTGACAGCTGGTCCCCTCTGTCACTGCCCTTAGCCCCAACCTGCCTGGGGCTCACCTTGCTGGGGGAGCGGGGTTTGGAGACAGCCCTGAGGGTCAGGCCCAGCCACCAGGATGGCAGAAGCCAGCACTGGGGCCATGGCAAAGTCATGGGCTCTGCAGTTTGGATTCTGATCTGCCTCTTGCCAGCTGGGTGACCTTGGACCATACTGTAAGCTTCAGTTTCCTCCTCTGCAAAACGGGAGTAATAAGAGTCTGTGTCTCATGTAGAGATTTGTAAGGATTAAACGAATCGATGAATGTGGAGCTCTGCGTAGGAATGTCAGTTCGAGCGTAGTAAGTGCTCAGTAAGCATGGAATGTCCTAGTAATTACTACCATCATCATCACCAGGGTCGGAGTCGGCAGGGAGCAAGTGAAGTAGGGACGTGGTGGAGAGTCTCTCCAGACGCGAGCCTGGCCCTCACTCCTTCTGTTCCCCAGTCCTCTGACCCCGGGCGACTCCCGCCTTCATTCATCCACCTACAAATATTTATGGGCCATCTGCTGTGCGTCCAGTGCTGTGTAAGGCGCTAGGGCTCCAGCAGTAAACAAGACGGGAGTCCTTCCGCTCGTGCAGGGAGCACCCAAAATAGTTACGAGTTCCTAAATATTGTGGTGAGTGCGAGGCAGAACACAACAGCACCCGTGACTCGGTGGCCAAGCTCCCAGAGGAGCGGGCTCAGTCCAAGGGGAGGGCCTCTCTGAGGCGGTGGCGTCTCCTCGGAGACACGGACGCAGGAAGGAGCCAGCCAGGCAGAGCAGAGGGGGAAGTGTCCCATACGGGTTGGCAAGGACAAACGCAGCGGGCGGGACAGGACCGAGAGGGGCTGGGCATCCACAGGAGACAGGGAGGCGGCCCGGGGGCTCTAGCTTCGAGCAGGCTTGCCCGGCCCGCTGTTCCTTTGCTGGCTCTGGGCGCAAAGAATCCAGCGCCCAGCCCCCCAGGCTCCCCACTCCCAGTGGGGAATAGAGAAACCCGGTGGCTCCGGGGCTGGCACTGGCCCTTCTGGTCACTCTGTCCAGCTCCAACATTTCCCCGCAGAGCCAAGGAGGGATTTCAACTCCGCCTGATGAAACTGATTGAACACCTAGCCCGTGTGTGCATGTGTGTGTACGTGCGGCGTGTGTCCTTGTGTGCGTATGTGTTTTGTGTGCACGCATGTGTGTGAAGGCCTGTGGGGCTTTGGAGTCGCACGGATTGGGGTTTGATTTCCTTTGAGCCCCTCACAAATGCTAAGAACACTTCTCAGAATCTCAGTCTTCTCATCTGTAAAATGGGGATAACCACCGCGCCCACCTTCAGGGACAATGCAATTGTAAATCTGGTTCATTCACTCATTCAGACAGCAAGCGTTTATTGAGCATCTACTATGTGCTGGCCACTATTCGAAGTGCCGGCGACACAACTGAACCATTGAAATCCCCGGCCCGGCAGATCCAACATAAGAATCGGGGTGTGATGGGGAGACAGACAGTGACGGCATGGGTGCTGGGAGGTCATGAGTGGGGTGGGGCTGGGGGGTTGGGAGTGCTGGGCACCATGCTTACCCAAGGAGGGTGCAGCGGGTCTCGTGAGAGGATAATGTTTGGGCAAATGCTTGTAGGAAGTGAGTGAGTACACAGTGCGGGCCTGGGCAGGACGATCCAGGCAGAGGGGCAGAGTAGAGGAGGAAGTGTGATGAGCGTCCTCGAAAGGAACGGTCCCCCTTTCCAGGTCCACACACCCTTATCCCCAACCTTGGGCCAGATGCGTTTGGGAATTCGGAATTTTCCAGATTGTGGGTCATACTGTGTATGTGCTGTGTGCTCATCACCCACTAACGAGGTCTCGGGCAACACCCCCGAATCGAACACATTCCCATTCAGTGAAACATGAATTCACACCCTAAGAGAGACCCATAAAGGCTGCAAATACCCTCCTGCCAAGTGCACTAGAAAAGACTTACGGTTTTGGGTTCTGAGTTGCAGATGAGGGATTATAGCCCCAGATCACTTCCTCCGTAGATACTACCATCATCAAGATCATGTCAGGTTCCCACAGGACCTCTGAAACTCCCTTTGCCGTTGGGGCATAGCGGGGACAGATGTGGTGGGAACAGGATAGGAAATTGGTGGTGACTGGCAGAAGCAAAAAGCATCCTGTGCCAACACAATCACCCATGGAGACATCCACGGTGAGCCCGTCCCTCCTTGGCCTCAGTTTCCCCTCTCTGTACCCCGGGGTGAGCAGGCTCCAGGTTCTCCCAGTGGTAGATTCCTGTGATGCGGTGGTGATGGGGTTTCTTGTCCTGACTCTACCATCAGCAAGCTGTGTGACCTTGGGCAAGTCGCTCGGCCTCTCTGAACCTCAGTTTGCTGATCTGAAAATGAGAATGAGCGTGGGCCATGGGTGGAAAAAACTTTGGGATTTGTGACGCTCTGAACAAAACGGAGGGCTTGTCACTGTCCCAGTGGAGATGCAGTGGAAATTCGTGCAAATTCAGTTGGACACAGCAGGCCACCAGCGAGAGAGCGCTCACGATTTAGACTGTGACAGCCATTCTGCCCGCGATCGGCTCACATCCACGGGTCGGCGCAGGCCCCGTGAGTGGGATTAGAGGCCCGAATCCACTGTTCCTTCTGTGGGCACCAGTCCCGGGCTTCTCCTGACATAAGCTCGGTGTGACTCTCTGCGTGTCTTGCACATAAAAAGGCTCCTGATCAAAAACCAGCCACTTCATCTGGTTCTCCACCAAGAAACAGAATTTGGGGCCTTTGTGATCTTTGCTTCCCTAGAGCCTTGATACAGACGCGGGGTAGACAGCGCTCTGCTGATTAGTGTCATTTCAGAAAAAGGGGGTTTCTGACCTTCCAACTCAGCCTCTCATCAGAGGACGAAAGGAAGAAACATCCAGAATGCCCCCAAAAGGCAGTCCGACATGTGGTGCTCGCTGTGAATTGATGAGACGTTTGTGGACTATTAGAGCGACTCCTTGTTCATGGAAAATACGGAAAATCTGACTTCCGACCTGGGCTAAGTCCTTCCGATTCCTGATCTGGGAATCAGGGTGCTAGTAGCCCCCTTAAGTAAGGCTGTCGGGGATGGGGTCTCCCATGCAGAGAACTCGCCCTGGGGTCTGCACGAGATAAGAGTGCCATAAATGTTCACCATCGCTGTTCCTATCAGTGGCATCCCAGCTCCTCGCTGGGACCCCACTGCCTTCCCAGTGAGTGGCAGCTGCAAAGGCAGACGTTCGCGGGTCCCAGCAGGGTCTGTGAGTGAGCCTGGGGCCGGCCAGCCTGGGCCAAGTTCTGGCTCTGCTGAGTCCTGCAAAGGGGAACCGCTAACACGGAACACTCACCAGAAATTCCGAAACCCAAACAACACCTACAGATCTCCGGAAAACGCCTTTGGTGCAAATCCTGACCTGAATGAATGGCAGGCTATTTATAATCCTGCGCATCCCACATAGTGTGAAAATTCATGTTTCGCTGCAGAATCCATCGTGAGTTTGAAGCTGGAGCTCCAGACACAGGGGGACAGTAAGGTGCCTCGAGGCGCTGGTAAACCAGATCCAACAGGTTGCCACCTGGGGCTCATGGGGATGCAGCCCAATGTGGCCAGAGCATCCTCTTTTTCTTTTTTCTTTTTTTTATTTATTTTTTAATTTTATTTTATTATGTTAGTCATCGTACATTACATCATTAGTTTTTGATGTAGTGTTCCATGATTCATTGTTGGTGTATAACACCCAGTGCTCCATTCAGGACGTGCCCTCTTTAATACCCATCACCAGGCTAACCCACCCCTCCCAACCCCCTCCCCTCTAGAACCCTCAGTTTGTTTCTCAGAGTCCATAGTCTCTCATGGTTCAGCTCCTCCTCCGATTTCCCTGCCTTCATTCTTCCCCTCCTGCTATCTTCTTTTTTTTTCTTTCTTAACATATATTGCATTATTTGTTTCAGAGGTACAGGTCTGTGATTCAACAGTTTTGCACAATTCACAGTGCCCACCGCAGCACACACCCTCCCCATGTCCATCACCCAGCCACCCCATCCCTCCCACCCCCCACCACTCCAGCAACCCTCAGTTTGTTTCCTGAGATTAAGAATTCCTCGTATCAGTGAGATCACATGATACATGTCTTTCTCTGATTGACTTATTTCGCTCAGCATAACACCTTCTAGTTCCAGCCATGTCGTTGCAAATGGCAAGATTTCTGTTTTTTGGTGGCTGCATAATATTCCATTGTATATATATACCACATTTTCTTTATCCATTCATCTGTTGATGGACAGCTCAGCTCTTTCCATAGTTTCAGCCTATTTTTCAAGAACATCTGGCTCTTGGGATTTTTTTTAAGCCAAGCAAAACAGAAAGAAACCTTTTTTTTTTAATTGAAAAACATGTTAAGCACCACGCAAAGCAAATACAACCCAGCCAGGGCCTGATGTAACCTACCATGTTGCTGCACCGAGAACCAGAGCGAGAATCACCGGGAATGCTGGGGAGGCAAGAGGACGGGGGTGGGGGTGAGGGTATAAAAGTCTCGGGGCTGCCTTCAGGAACGCATGCACTCCTCACAGAGATCCTGCCAGCACAGCAGGGTTGGAATGGCTGAGTCTCTGTAAATGGGAGGATGAAGAGAGAGAGGCCAGGAGAGTGAAACGCCTTCTAACTCTCGGGCTTTCTCGGCCCTGCGCTCAGCCTGGGCTCAGCCACTCCAAGCCCAAAATTGTAAGGGTCCAAGGGGAGGCTGACAGGGGAGAGAAGGGGCCTTTGGAGGATTCTCGTTCCTGGCCCCAGCTGCTCGGCTGCAGCTATGGATGGCGGATTAGGAAATGGCAAGTGCATCCGAGCCCCGCGTCCCTCATGGCCCCCAGGGTCTCCAGGCTTCTGTTTGCAGCTCCTGCAGCAGTAGAGCCGGGGGCCTCGGGCTGCATGCGGGGCCGGCTGAGCTGCAGCCCCGGATGGTCTCAGAGAGAACCTGAGCATAGTCCGCAGGGTTCCAGGGAAGGAGGCCCCTGGTTGCACCCCTGTGAGGAGCAGCTGAGAGAATGAAAATATGTCTCGGACAATGAAAACCTGAGCATATCCCTGGACACACAGAAAGAAGAAGCATCCAGAAGCCTCAGAGTCAGTCACTCATCTCACATCCACTTCTGCCCGGCCCCTGCCAGCCACTGAGATACATCAGGAACCAAAGGTTATAGATCAGAGAAGTCTGAACGGAGAAGAAGGTGAGGGATTGTGGCGTCAACTTCCTCATTTTACAGATGAGGAAACCAAGTCCAAGGAGGTTGAGTGACTTGCCAAGATCACAGAGAGCAAGTTCGTGGAAAAGTCTCCTCATGGCATGTTTCACTAACTGAACAGAATTCCAAGTTCTTCCCGTTCCTCAGGTCTGCACGCCACGAACATGCAGGGAGTTGGTGAAGGGAGGGGAGGCAGCTTGGCCCAGCAGTCAAGAGCACAGAGTCTCAGACAGATGGCTTGGCTTTGAGTCCCAGCCCCAGCAGTGACCTGCTGCTTAGCAGCTTGGTTCATCTTTCTCCACTTCTTCAACTATAAAATGGAGATCAAAATAATGGGTGGCTCAGTTGGTTAAGGACCCGACTCTCGGTTTCAGCTCAGGTCGTGATCTCAGGGTCGTGTGATCGGGCTCTGTGATGGATGGGAAATCTGCTTGAGGATTCTCTCTCCCTCTCCGACTGCCCCTCCCCTCACTCGCACATGCTCTCCCCTCTCTCTCGAAAAGAAATAAATAAATCTTACAACCAACGATAGTGCCTATTTCATAGAGCTATGGTGAGGTTTGAGAGAGTTAACATATACAAACGCCTGGTTAAACGTGAACTCTAAAAGTGTTGCCGGTGGTGATGATGATGATGGTGAGGCTGATGGAGGTAGTGATGGTGATGGCGATGATAGTCATAGTGATGGTGATGATGGTGAGGCTGATGATGGTGAGGCTGATGGTAGTCATGGTGATGGTGATGATGGTGAGGCTGATGGAGGTGGTGATGGTGATGGCGATGATAGTCATAGTGATGGTGATGGTGAGGCTGATGATGGTGAGGCTGATGGTAGTGATGGTGATGGTAGTCATGGTGATGGTGATGATGGTGAGGCTGATGGAGGTAGTGATGGTGGTCGTGATGATAGTCATGGTGACGGTAGTCATGGTGATGCTGGTGACAGTGACAGTGATGGTGATGGTGAAGGAGGGAAGAGCCAGGAAATGCTGCTCCACCGAGGACATCAGACGCCCAGACGGAGGCAAAGCCCTGGGATACCAGATGCCCTTCCTCAACAGAGCATTTTGGGGATTTTACTTGGTTCTCCAGCTTGTTCAGTCTTTCCCAAGAACGTTCTCTGAGAGGCGCCTGGGCCATCCTGTGTGAGATCTGCCAGAATGGTCTGGTCTGGCCCCTGCCTCCAGGGGTTCCAACATCTAGGGGCTCAAGCCCCTCGGGGACAGGGTCTAGGCTACGTTCATCTCTGCATCCCTGAACTTGGCACTCTGGAGGCATAACGAGGTGGCAGTGAGCACAGGTTTGGAAGGCAGACTCACAGTTTAAATCCAGGCCCTGGCAGTTGCTGGAAGTGTCCCCCTGGACAGGGCATTCTCCCTCTCCCAATGTCTACACCATGAATATATTCAACTGACATCACGGAGCCGTGTGGAAGAGTAACAGTGATAGCTGTCAGGAGCCACCCTGAGTGCTGAGTATACAGTAGGTGCTCAATAATTGGTAGCTGCTGTTAATAATGAACATTGACCGTGGTGACCTGGGGAATATGAAGTTCTCGAGTGGGAAAGAGAAGTGGCGAGCCCTCCATGCACCCCAGGCTGGCAAAGCACCCCAGCCGTCCTCCTGGCGCCTGCCCCAGGCCCCGCCAGCTCCACAACCAGTGGCCCCAGCTCCGAGCACTGGACGCCAAAACCTCACAGTGTTATTACCAGGAGCCTTGGCTGCGGGGAGAGGGCCGACTGGCTGGGGCCTGTCTCCCCTTACAATTCTACCACCAGCTCCAGAACACTCAGGCAAAAACAGGCTTTTTAAAACACACCTTTTTTTTTTTTTTTAACACGCGTCAACAATTTCTCCAAAGCAATTTCAATGGAACCATTTACTTCCTAACATCGTCATCCTGACTGTCCCTGCTCCGGGTTGCGAAGCGCCCAGGGGTCAGACAGATGGAAATCAGAGCCCCGACTTCAAGGCTGACAGAGCTGAGTGGCAAACGTTGGGGTGGGGGTGCCCTGAGGCCACACAAGCGCGCCCCCCCGCCCCAAGCCCACCCAAATCCGACCTCCACCGCAGCCACAGATGAGCTGGCCACGGGGGCTGCTCCGTGAGAGTCCCCGCAATGAGCCAGTTTGCCCCCCAGCTCCGGAGTCAGACGGGACTTCCCAAATGGCCCCCGTGGCTATTGAACGGGCCTGGGCAGGAGCCACACCAGAGGGGTGGCCAGCTCCCCAAGACCCCTGTCCACTGGGGCTCTGGTCCTGACTCCTTTGTGCCCCCCGGCTGCACTATCTCGGGGGGGCCCCCTCCATCTCCGAGCTTCGACTTCCTCCTGTAAAAGCTGAGCCATTGAAGATAAATTGCTCTCATTCCTATCCTGCCTTGGGGATACTAGAAAGTAGCAAATGATGCCTGGGGTTCCCATTCTGGGTCATTCCTCTGGTTCTCTACAGCTGTGAAGTTCAAGCTCTTTTAGATTGAAAGCAACGCTCAGGAGGGGTTTACCCTGCAGCCGAACGCACAGAAAGGGATCCTTATCCTCACAACCAACCGTGTACTCTGACATTCTCTATTCTAGTCCACTTCATTTTGTAAAAAACGTGATGGTTGCATGACTACCTAATTTTTAAAAAGTAATGGTTGCAAGGCCACCTATCACTGCAAAGGGAGAGCACGAGGAAACGTTGGGGGGTGATGGAAATGTTACCTTGACAATGATGGTGATCACCTAGATCTCTGTATGTGTTAACATTCATAGATCTGTGCACCAGAGGAAAATCCACTTTGCTGATGTTCATTTAAAAAGTAAAGTTTTAAAACGGGGAAAAATTTGATAGTTGCAACCCACTGAATTGATTTCATGACCCACCTAGGGGTTCTGATGTATAGTACGAAACCCTGAACCCCATATTGGGGGGGTGCAGAAGAGGCCACTGCTCAGGCTGTGGGTGGGTGTGAGGTGGGGTGGGGGGGTGGGGGGCAGGAGGGAGGCTCCACTTCCTGACCCTCCTCTCTCCTTTCTGCAGTCACTTCCTGCCTCGGGGGGCCCTACTGGGAGGACTCAGGTAAGGAAGAGCCCATACAGAGGCCTGGAGCAGGGGGTGATGGGGGGGCAGGGCTGCGATTCCATCAGGCTATAGGGGGACCTGTCAGAGTGAACCCCACCCCACAGAGAGAGCCCCAGCATGCCCAGACACGTACACCCACACTCGCATATACATTTAGATGCCCATGTGCCGACGGATGCCCTCAATGGCCTGAATGCTAGTTCTCAGGATAATTTCTATTATGACCCACTCACCATGCAGAGAAAACATACTGGCCCATAATGCACCCTGCAAAGTCCTGTTTCCTACTCGCTCCTGCCAGATCTCCCCGGTCAAATGCATTTGCAGCTGATGCTGTAGAGAGAGGCTGCACCAGATTGTAAAGTAAGTGGAATGCCCTGCCTTCAAGGTTGGACTTTAAGAGGTTAGTGTTTCCCAAACAGGGCTCATGGAACGTGTTGGATAAAAGGTAGGCAACACCGTCCCTCACTGGAGACTGACTGTGTCTACCGGCCTGGGAAAGGCTCTGAGAAGTCCTGCAGTGAAGAAACCTGTTCAGTAATTTTTAACTCAGCAGTTCTCAGATTCATTTCACCCCAGACCTCACTCTTTCACATTTCTTGAGATAACATCACGCTGAATGTGTTTTGGGAGAAATGTGGCTAGAGAGTCTCAAAAGCCACATGCAAACAGAAGGAGCCGCAGGGGCCTTGGGGGGCCCTGTCCAGGACCTAGAGCCCTGCGGTGGCATCCTAGCTCTGAGCTCTAGCGAGTGCTTTGTCCTCTCTAAGCCCCAATCTCCCCACCTATAAAATGGGGAGAACATCTGTTCCCTGGTGAGGATTCAGTGAGTCTGCTCAGGAGGGAAAGTGCAGAACATCCTGCCAGTGTCAAGGGTTGGACGAGCCCCCTTTGTCTCCAACTAGTCTAGCGACCTTGCCAAGCCCTAGCACTGTGCTCTAGGCCCCAAGCCCCAAAGAAAAAGGTAGCCTGCCCAGAAGTTTCCAACCAGGGAAAAACCTCCATCCCCCAATCACTTGGAAAAACCTTTTACATTTAAAAAAAAAAAAAAAAAATCTTGAATAGGTAATACAGTTGCCTGGCTGAAAACTTTAAAAATATAAAAAGACCTACAGCGATGAACCTCATTTCCATTTCTGTCCACCATCTGCCCAGTCTTTTCCCCACCCTAACACCCCAGGTAACAACCACATGGACTCCTGTCTTGTCTCTCCTTCTAGAATCTGTGCAGATACAAATATATATCCTTTTATCCTTCACGGAGCTTTAGAAAATCACACTAGTCCCGTTCCTACCTATGATCCAACAATTCCACTCCTCGGTATTTACCCAAGAGAAACGGAACACATGCCCACAACAGACATCAGTTCACGAACGTTCCACGTGGCTTTGTTCACAGCAGCCAAATGGTGGCTAGATAAATAAATCGTGGCATAGCCACACAACGAGACCTTATTCCACAACAAAAAGGAATGTGGTGCATGCAACGATGCAGAGAAACCCCAAATGCCGAGGGAAGGGGATCAGATGAGAAAAACAGAGTTAACAGAAACACAAACACGCTGCATGATTTGCATGATTCCATGTACATAACATTTGAGAGGAAGCAAAACACGTCCCTAGCAACAGAAAGCAGATCAGTGGGCGCCTGGGGCTGGATGCAGGGGAATCAGCCGCACATGGGCACGAGGGAACTTTCTAGCTGTGTGATGGCAGTTCCAGACGTGCATGCGTTTGTCAAGTTCCCCTGAACCACTCTCACAATGAGCGCATTTCACTGGGTCTAAATCGTACCTCAACAACATTGATTTGAGAAGTCAGAAAGAGAAAAATAAAAACGGGCAACAGGCCCTATTTCTACTGAAGCAGAACTTGCCGAGTGGGGCGATCCTGCTGGACAGTGGGGTGCTGAGCACCCCCTTGCCCGCTGCTCTGAGTTCCCCTCAGCTCTGAGGTCTCCAGCCCCATCTCCTGGGGCCCGGCTGCGGGGGACCGCCTGAGTGTCTGGGAAGCCCCCCAGCCCCACCCCGCCATGCCCCCGAGGACAAAGCTCCCGCGAGCCAGGCAGGCAGCCCACGGGGTGGAAGGCAGCCTGGCTGGGTGGGAGCCCGGTGGGGAGAGGGCAGAGGAGGGTTCCCAAGGAGGGGAACCCCCCCACACACACACACACCTCTTTGACCCCCAGGGAACCCGGTGAGACTGACAGGCTCCAGCTCGCCGTGCCAAGGGCAGCTGGAGGTCCTCCTCGGGCCCACGTGGCGCACAGTGTCTAGCTGGAGCTGGAGACAGAACCAGAACCGCTGGGAGGACCCCAAGAAGGCCTCGAAGCTCTGCCGGAGCCTGTCTTGCGGGGACGCCTTGGCCTTGGCCCACTTCCCTGACTTCAACAGTCCCCAGGCCCCGGTCACCTGCCATGGCCACCTGGGGTCCTTCTCCAACTGCAGCTCCAGTGAGGCCACCCAGAGGAGCCCTCTGGGCCTGATCTGCCTAGGTGGGTGACTAGCCGGCCACACGGGTCCCCTGGGCCTGCACACCAGCCCCTGGGGAGACTGCCCAGGACCTGGGATCTGGGGCCCGAGCTGGCAGGTGCGAGGAGGTCCTGACGTACAACAATCCCCCCGCAGAAACATATACTGGTGGGGAACTGGAGGGGAAGGGCTGAGGGGGTGCTGGCACCTGTCTGGGGGGATGGAAGAGGTCGAAAACCTGGTTCTGCCATTGCTAACATTCCCGTCTCCTCTTAACCTTCACTTTACCAACGGTAAAATGGGCTGGTGCAGCCCACCCACAGGACACTTAGAGACAATGTGGATCAAGTGGGCCTAACGGGGCAAATGGCACTTACATCACGCGTCCTAGGTCTTTCTCCAAACTGTCTGGTACCCCAGCCCTCCCCCCGACCCCGCATTCTTTCCCCCCAACCTCCAGCCCTCCCTCTCAGGGCTCCTGCCTCTCCCTCACCAGAGTATCTCATTGCAGAGCCACAGAAGACAACAGCTCCTCCCACGAGCCCCCCACCCACCACCACTCCAGAGCCCACAGGTAAGAGAATTCTGAGGTTCCTGGCGGCAGGGTGCGGGATTTAGCAAATAAAAACCCGGGATGCCCCGTTGCACTGGAATTTCAAGCGAACATGAAAACATTTAGTCGTAAGTAGGTCCTGAGCAACATTTGGTAGCTCACCACCTCCCACAGCTGTCGACCTGTCTTTCCTTGGAGCCAGGCAAGCGAGGCCCCCCACAGCCAGCCGGGCAGCGCTCAGGCCCGCTCCCCGCTTTCTCCCTCCACAGCTCCTCCCAGGCTGCAGCTGGTGGCCGGGCCCGGGGGCCTGCGCTGCGCCGGCGTGGTGGAGTTCTACTACGGCAGCCTGGGGGGGGCCATCGGCTACGAGGCGCAGGACCAGGACGGGACCCAGGACCTGAAGAACCGCATCTGTGCGGCCCTCCAGTGTGGCTCCTTCCTGAAGCATCTGCCGGAGGCCCAAACGACCAGGACCCAAGATCCAGGGGACAGCGAGCCCTTGCCCGTTCGATGGAAGATCCAGAACGCGAGCTGCGCCTCTCTGGAACAGTGCTTCGGAAAAGTCCCCCCCTATGAGGGCGGCCAAGCTCTGGCCCTCGTCTGTTCTGGTGAGTGAGACCCCGCGAGGACCCATGGGGCGCCCCCAGATGCTCTGCCACCACCTGGTCCCAGAAACCCCTGCGTGGAGCACTGGGCACTGGGCACCATGGAGAATGGGAGGGAAACAGAGGGCGGGGTGGGGTCAGGAAGCTACGCTCCCACCCAACGCCCTGGAGATCTCCGCAAAGTAACATGGAACAAGCTCAAATGCTCCAGCGGCCTGGCTGCCGCTTGGGAAGGTGGGATCAGCCAGGACGTCCAGGACGAGGCGAGGTCCCCTCCAGGGTTTGGAAGGAGGAGAGGAGCGTGGGTTTGGTGGAGCAGAGGTCCCACCTCTTTAGGTGGGACTCGTGACTTGTGGAAAGGATCGAAGGAGGTGGAGCACTGGGAGGGGACCAGCCTTGCAGGAGGGGACGGAAGAGGCTGGAGCAGGGGTGACAAGTGGGAGGTCCCCCGGGCACAGCAGGCAGAGGGAGACCAGAGCAGGTCCCCAGAGAGCTCCCCGAAGAGGCTCCTGCACAATGACAAGCAGCCTGGCGAATCTGGTATGGCTGAGGGGAGGAGACCAAAGAGGATGGCCTTGGGGACCCCAAAACCAGGATCACTGGGGAAGTGGAGGAGGAAGAGACCACAGGTCAGAGTAAGAATAATCATAGCATGCCTCGGGAGGGAGTGGGTTCCCATCACCAGTCCAGACTATAAGAAGTCAGACTTACTGAGCACTTCCTTGGTGCTAGAGACCTTCCCAAGACGGTCGTTCATTTTCACAACAACCTGAGGAGGTGGGTGTTATTATTATTCCCACTTTACAGATAAAGAAGCTGAGGCTCAGAGATGTTAAATTTCTTGCCCAATATCACAGAGCATTAGCAGTGACACTCAAGCAGTGTCACTCCAGAGCCTGCTGTCTAAGCCTTAGCTACCAAAAGCATGGTCCTGGACCAGCGGCATCAGCTACATCAGGCTGGATAGAAATGCAGATGCACAGGCGTCACCCCAGACCTATTGAATCCGATCTGCATCTCAGCAAGGTCCCATGGGTGTGTGTGCACACATCTGGGAAGCCTTGCTCTGGACCACTGGGCTATCCCGCAAGTACACCCGCCCCCACCCCCTACCCTCCCCACCCCCCAACCACCCCCCAACCCCGTGGATACCTGGTGTGAATTAGTGAGACACGGCCCCCTCCAGGTAGAAGCAGCCCCCAGGGTTTCTCGGCCCCAATGAGGGGAGATGGTCTGGCTCTCAGCCCCACCCGCCACTGCCCTCCCGCAGTCTACAACCTGCAAAATCAGACAGGGAGGGCTTGCCTTTGAAATTCTGTTCTAAGTAGAAAATTTCCTAGGGCCTTTTAGATGGATGTTGCTATGGAAACAGGCCAAGCTGGTGAGATCGCAACTCACTCTAACCTGAGCACAGGTGGGCCTCAGCCCCGGAGCCCAGGCCCCACCCTAACAAGCAGAAATGTACTCAGTCCTTTCATGAAAGCCCACCCCTTGAGGCTGGGCAGCAGGATTCCTGGGTCCTGTCTCACCCCTGAACTGCCAGGACCCAGAGCAGGAAGTGTTTCCCGTTCCTGGGCCTCAGTTTCTCCTTTCTGAAAAGCCCTCCCACCTCCCAAGGAGCAGCAGGCGAAGGAGAGGATGGTTCTCAGAGGGACTTGGACCCAGGGGGAGCCTGTTTCTCATTGCTCTTCTCTTACCCTCACCTGCCTGGGGGCCCCGGGCATCGGGCATCGCCACTCTGCAGCTTCTTCCCTGAAAGCGCCCGTGGTGTCACATCTCAGGGTAGCTACCAGCAGCTGCCCATACATGCCAGGGCAAGAGCGTGATGCGGGAAATGCCAGAAGATGCCAGAAGGAGGGAGGGACAGAAAGGAAGGTGATACCAGCCCCCCCAACAAGCTGGGCTTTGCCAGGGCCCCCCCTTGGCCAGCGACACGGGGCCCCAGTGGCCAGGCACGTAGGCTAGGGCCGAGGGAGCGCCCTCCAAACCCGCCATGTGCCTTCCGTTGCTTCCCCTCTCCAGGTTTCCAGCCCAAGGTGCAGAGCCGCCTGGTGGGGGGCAGCAGCTTGTGCGAAGGCTCCGTGGAGGTGCGCCAGGGCAAGCGGTGGGACGTCCTGTGCGACGTGCCCCGGGCCAAGGGCACAGCGCGGTGGGAGGAGGTGTGCCGGGAGCAGCAGTGCGGCAAAGTCAACTTCTACCGGGTGCTGGATGCCGCCGAGAAGACCTCCCACGGCTTCTCCTGTCCGCAGGAGAAGCTGTCCCAGTGCCACCAGCTGCAAGAGAAAAAAGCCCACTGCAAGAGGGTGTTCGTCACGTGTGAGTTGGCCACAGCCCACCGGGGCAGAGGGCAGTTCTGGATTTTCCCTCTAGGACCTAAGCACTGAGCGTGTTTCTGAAGGACAGGCTCCAGGATTAGACAGAGAGCTGCAGAGCCCTGGAAAAGGATGGAGAGCTGGCAAATTGGGGGTGGGGGGTGGCAATGGTGCTCAGACAGCAATGAGCATGAGCCACAAAGAGGAGACTGGCCTTGATGGATGAGAGAGCTTTCATTCTATCTTCTAGTCTTCCAGGATGGAAGACAGAAAAGCAAGGGAGAAATAGTAATCGAATAACGCACAAAAGAGGGATGGACGGGTGGATGATGGATGGGTGGACGGATGGACGGACGGACGGGTGGGTGGATGGATGCATGGACGGGTGGATGACGGATGGGTGGATGGATGGGTGGACGGACGGATGGACGGACGGACAGGTGGGTGGATGGATGGATGGATGGATGGATGGGTGGATGGCTATTAGCATATGATGGCAAGGTGATCACTTATAAGCAACTGGCAAAGGGTAGAAAGTTAAATAGTTGATAACAAGAGTGGCCAGTGATAGCTGGATGATGAAGTGCTGGATAATAGGGAGTAGACAGATGAATGGGTAGCAGAGAATTCCAGAGACGGCTCGAGAGGCGGGTGTATAACTGCCTTCTGCACATGCTGGTGTTACTGCCAGGAGCAAGGGGGGGCGGGGGGAGCCGGCCAGCCAGCAGCCTCCCTCTGAGCAGACGGTTCCGATGGCCCGGGCAGGACCGCCCTGACCTCTCTGCCTCCCCCAGGCCAGGACCCAAACCCGGCAGGCCTGGGCGCAGGCACCGTGGTGAGCATCATCCTAGCTCTTGTGCTCTTGGCAGTGCTGCTGGTCGTGTGCGGCCCTCACGCCTACAGGAAGCTGGTGAAGAAATGTAGGTGCGGGTGCCCCAAACCCCGTCCCTTTCAAGCCCCTGTGAGGGGAGCCGGGAGGGGCGGAAGAGGGCACCTCCGCTTTGCCACCCTTCCCCTCCCCTCCCCCCGCTTAGGAACAGAAAGTCAGGAACCTGGTAAGCGCTGATTGGCCCACATCTGACCCCGCCCCCACGACGCACCCCCAGGCCGAAGGGGCGTGGCCTTTTTCAGACTGGAGCACGCCCCCAGCCTGGGGATCTGGCTTCCAGGGCTGGCTCCACTCCCTAGCGACTGCAAGACGCTGATTGAGCCACTTCCTCTCTGAGCCTCAGTTTCTTCATCTGCCTAATGGGCGATTGCGCACATTGTGAATATAAAGGGCTGGTATCCTTGCCTTGCAGAGCTCTGAGAAAAATTATTCAGAGACAGGAAGTGGATTAGAGAGGCTGAGGCTGAAAAGAGAAGGCCTGGAGTTGCACAGTGTTGGCCAGGTCCCTAGCGCCCTCCTCGGCTTTATTCTGGTTGTAATGCCCCGTGGTTGTTTCTTCTGGAGAAGCAGCCCCCTCAACATGCTCCTTTAGCTCTAGGTGGGTCCAGTTACCCTCCTGAGCAAATCAGAAAACTGAGACGCCGAAAGACTTCAGGGGGTTAAGTCTAGCAGTCCCTCCTTCAGCTGCACCTACCGCCTCTTGCCTCCCTTCCCCCCCACCTCCCCATCCTTCCCTCCCATGATCCCTGCCCACCCCCCGTCCTCATGTGCCTTTCCTGTCTCCCAGTCCGCCAGAAGAAACAGCGCCAGTGGATTGGCCCCACAGGAATGAACCAGAACAGTAAGTGTCCCAGGAGGCATGGTCCTCCCTCAGCCCCAGCCAGTGTCCACATGGGTCATGGTTCATAGCTGACCACTATCAAAGCCAGCAGCAACTTGAGGCCTCTGGTCTCCACCATGCTCATCTAAGGTGGGACTGTGGTCAACAGATGTTACCAGGTGGTACCCCGAAAGAGGACTCCGTGTTCATATAGATTTAGAAATCAGTGAGTTAAGCAACATTAGACTTGGTTCTTTATCTCAGGACTTATCAGAATCTTAATAGGCATTTTTGCAAGAAGGGCTGTCCAATCTTTTTCTCATGGAACAACTTAAAAAGGCCGGTCTTAAAACATTAAAACCGTTTGAAGCAGCTAGCCCATCCCGCACCCTCGTTCTTCATCCTCTCTCCCCCTAGCCACAGCCAGACCATCCTAATGGATAGAACCATGGCCCTCCTCCCACTCCACATTCTTCCTTCCCTTTTGCAAGTCAAGGTGTGTTGTGAAGTCTCTTTTACAATATAGAGCCCCTCAGCTCTAGGAGAGGAGGGATGTTATCTGCCCTATCACTTGTATTCCAATTCCCTGCTTAATAAATGCTTGATGAATGACTGACGGGCGGAAGGGCCACCCTGCCAATCAGACTGCTGGCCAACCCCAAGCTGCTCTAAAACTCTGGCCCCTGCAAGAATGAACCTGCCCAGGGAGAAAGGATAGAGGAATGCACTGAAGGAACTGTGGGTGCCCTTGCCCCCCCATCACACAGCAGGAACAAGAAATTTAAATTCCCGGCCCCTGTTGGGAAGGAGGAGGGACAGAGCAGCGAGGCTAATGACACCGTCTCCTGCCTCTGCTCAGTGTCTTTCCATCGCAACCACACGGCGACCGTCCGGTCCCAGGTTGAGAACCCCACGGTCTCATCCGTGGAGAACGAATACAGTCAGCCGCCCAGGAACTCCCACGTCTCTGCTCATGCAGGTAAGCGGCCGCAGATGCTTCCGGGGATGAAGGCGGGCGGCAGCACGGGTCACGTGATTGCCCGGAGAAGGGATGCCCCGGGGGACAGGGGGCTCTCACTGCCCTTTGACAGCGGTCCCAGTAGGGTATGGAACGGATCCAGCCTTCCCGGGCCTCGCCTTGCCCCCCGGAGACCGTGAGCTGCTCAGCTCAAGAGAAGAATACGCTGGGATGCCATTAACCACAGCACCGCTGTGACCTAACAGGCCTGTTTCTCCGCAGGGCCTTGTGGGCTGGATGGTAAATGAGGCTCCTTGGATTCCTTCCAGGCAGAACAGAGCTAGCGGGGGCCTGCAGAAGCCCTGTATTGTAGGCTCCCTGACTGGCACGAACAATTAAGCCCCAGGGAACCTGGAGATCAGTATCATTAGTGAACACTGGCTGATTTGATCAAAACAGATACAGGACTGCCAAGGCACCAGCTCATAAAGCCCCTGTGATCTTCAGGCCCCCACGGGCTCCTGGGCTCTGCGGGGCTCTCTCTGTGTTGCCTGGTGGGGTAAGCCTGCTGCAAAGGGCCTCTTTTCTTTCTGCAGCTCTGGAAGGGGCCCTGCATCGTGTTTCCACCCAGCCTGATAATTCCTCCGATAGTGACTACGATTTGCACGGGGCTCAGAGGCTGTGAAAGGTGAGCCCCGCTCCCTGGCCCCCTGGGATCCCCGAACAGCCCCACGGATAAGCACCAGCCCCTCAGTTCCTCACCTCCTGCCCGCCCTGCCCGTCCGGAATGGGGGGCTCTGCACATCTTGACTCTTTTTTTTTTTTTTTAAGATTTTATTTATTTATTTGAGAGGGAGAGTGAGCGAGAGAGAGAGCACAAGCTAGGGGAGGGGCGGAGAGAGCGGGAGAAGCAGACTCCCCGCCGACCAGGGAGCCCCATATAGGGCTCAATCCCAGGACCCCAGGATCATGACCTGAGCTGAAGGCAGACACTTAACTGACTAAGTCACCCCGGCGCCCCACATCTTGACTCTTGCAGGCAGAAAGAATAAGCATTAGCAATTTAGGTGACAGGTGCTGATTTGGCAATTATAGCAGAAGGATCATTGACCTTAACCCCTCCTCCTAAACTGCATCTTAGAAGGCCACCCAAAAGAGCCCCTGAGACCCCTATAGAGCTGTCAGCAGGAAGAGGGACAGCCTCTGATCCCTGACATCAAACCGGGGGCTCAGGGCCTGTCCCCCACCTCCCTGAACCCTCTCCGGGGTGTGAGGTTTCCTCCTCTGACCTGTTTCCTTCCCTCCCCACAGAACCAGGCACCAGGCACGAAACATCAAGAGCCAGACCTGTCTCCTGAGAACACTCTTGCATCCGCCACCTGGAAATAATTTGTGCCCCAGCCAGAACATGGACCGAGTAAAGGGGGCCTTCAGATATGTCCCCTGTCCCTGCAGCTGCGGGCTGCTGGAGCCTGGCCCAGGGAAGACCCCCAACACAGCCGGGCTGCCCCTCCGCATGTGGGAGCCGTGAAAGGCTCAGAAACGAGACCCCCCCCGCAAGCAGACATGTGGGGAGCGGTAGCCAGAGGAATTGGTTCTCTCCTCAGACTCTGACCCCAGTGAGAAGGAAGCTCCGCTCTGGGGCGCGGGGTGGGGCGGGCGGGGGGGGGGGCTCAGTTTTCCAGTGTCTTTTTAATATGTTCTTTGTAAATAACACTTTTTCTACTTCCTGCGAGCCAGAGGGCCTCCCCTCCTCAGTGCAGGGTCCAGCCCCTGCACCCCTCTGGGGACAGCGGTGTAGCCATCCTGGTCAGACGGAGCGGCTTGGCATGGCGGGCAGAGGGGAGGATGAGCGAGAGGGGGACAGCTCACTGGGAGCCTGAAGACCTAGAAAAGGCAGAGGCCGGGCCGGGCCCCACTAAGCCCTTGGGCACCAGTCTCCTAAGGAGGCCTCTTGGGTCACAGTTTGCCACTGTCTACACCAGGAGCAGCAGCTCTTCACAGCCCGAGCCACAGAAGCCAATGCTGGAAGAGCCACGGGGAGTTACTAGAAGGATATGGGGGAGGGGTGCTCACAGAATCAGGGGACCCAGGGGCACTAGCGTGCCAGAGGAGTCTGGTCAGCCCTCTGCCAACACCTTCCAACCAGGCTTCCCGTCCTCCCCAGAGTCCCGTGAGAGCCCAGCGGGCGAGCCCAGCTCTCGGACCTGCCCCGACCATGCTAGGGATCCGGACACAGGGGCCCCCAGTAACCTTCCTACACTTGGCAGGGGTGAGGGGTTCCTCAGGAGGGAACAGAGAGGCGGCTTTTAGGGAGAGCCGTCAGGGAGCAAGAATTCCGGTTCCCCCAGAGGTCCATCGAGCTGGACTAAGAATCAAACTGACGTGAGACGGAGTAACAGGAGAAAATCAAAGTTAATAGGAGTGTGTACGGGGAATCCACACAGACGTGGAAATTGCAAAGCCAGGCCAAATGAGGTCTGTGTGTTGTTTTGAACAAAGGAGAAGGCGTAGGGCTCTGGGACTTCAAAGGGAAGGAATGCTCTTCACAGGGCAGTAAGACGAGCAGATGTTTGGTGATTAGATGTTTGCCCTGCTGTACAGATGGGCCACTCAAATAACATTTATCTCTGGCAATAACTCTTATTCTGGAAAGACCTCCAATTTAGATTCGTCTATGCAGTTGAAGGAGGGGCAGCAGTGTCTCGTGAGCACTCAGAGTCCTGATGGCCTTCAGCTCAAAACAGTCGCTGAGCCAAGCGGCGCATCTTGGGGAGGCGCACCCTCCACCCCTACAGGGCAGAGGCTGTGAGGCACCAAACGTCGCCGACCAGCACCTTTCTTGGTAAAAGCTCTCCACTCTCCAGCTGGGCCACCGTGCACGGCCTCAGCACAACCATGGCCTACTTAAGCCACCACCCACCCACCCCCCCACCCCCCCCCGCAAAAAAGGAGCTGCATTGAGGTGTTAGGTCTCTTTAGAAAACGGTTTTCCAAGTGGTGGCGGGCCTGGGTGGGGCGCCCCCCAAAGATGTGTTTGGTAAGCAGTTGCAGAGGTGCGGTCTCGGCCTTGGAGGTGCCTTTTGTCAGGCTCCGGCCTTAGCAGGAAGACTCAGGCCACAGGCCCGGGCTGGGAGCTGCTCCCCGCCGCGAGCCCCTCACGGGCCACCTCCCTCACAGAAGAGGAGCCCAGAGGCCGTGCCGCGGCCTGGGCCGCCTCGGGTCCACCCTCTTGCCTTACAGCAAGCTGCCAGAGCAGAGTAGGGGCCAGCGGCCCCCGAGCCAGAGAGGATAGGGCTCACTGCGTGTCCCCACCCCACCCCCCACGCCACCCCATTTCCCTAAATTACGGCACCCGCCTAACCTTCGGGGGCATGTGAGCGTGCCAAAGCCTCTCTCCATCAAGCCCCTTCGGAGAAAGTGGTGCTTCCTCTCGTCAGCCCCTCGTGCCCCCTGCTGCCACTCCAGGACCCGGGGCAAAGCCAGTGACTAGACCGTGTTGCCGGAGTGCGATTTGTCGGCTTCTTCCTACAGAGCCAAGTTGGCTTCTGACTCTCCCTGGTGTCGTGTGTCCTGAACCCTGGACACATGCAAGGCGCCACCAGAGTTCAGGAGGGGGCAAAAGGCAGTAAAAGTTTGACTAAAGCCCAGGGATTCTTAACGTGGGCTTCAATTCTGCAAACTTTCTGCAGGGCGGTGGCCTCTTCTGACACCACAAAGGCATGGCCTGGTGGCGGAGCAGGTCAGCCAGCCAGGTGCCAGCCGGGCCCCCGCCCCTCCAGGCTAGGCCACCGGGTCCCTGACCCACCCACCCTGCAGTCTCCTCCCTTGCTTAAAATTGGGGGTCAAAGGGCTGTCGAAAGGACCCAACGAGACGATGCATGCATGTGGGGTGGCCCTGTTGCATATCCAGTACTGACAATCCACAGCATCTCTGCACGTTGTCCACAGGCAGCCTGTCCCGGTCACTTGGCCGGGAAGGAAAAGCAGAAGCGCTGACTGGAGGGTCCATCAGAAGCCCCCAAAGCTGCCCTTACTGCCGAAAGCAGAAGACACCCTCCCAAACCTCATGATAGAACCAGCTGAGCTCAGGGTGGGCTGGAGAAGGAGCAGGCTGGGCAGTGGCCGAAGACCACCTAGCTCACAGCCAGCGTCACGGCCCCTCTCTATCCATTCAGAAACTGGACGGGCTGAGGGCCGGGGGCAGGAATGTGGCGCCGCCCTCACTAGGCTGAGCCCCGTACGCCCCCTGGTGGCGACCTGTGGCAAATATGCCGGTCCTGGCGTGGAAAGGCCGAAGATGGAAAACCAAAGTGTAGAAGAAAGGAAAAGGCCACGGGAGAGTCAGAAGCCAACTTGGCTCTGTAGGAAGAAGCCGACAAATCGCACTCCGGCAACACGGTCTAGTCACTGGCTTTGCCCCGGGTCCTGGAGTGGCGGCAGGGGGCACGAGGGGCTGACGAGAGGAAGCACCACTTTCTCTGAAGGGGCTTGATGGAGAGAGGCTTTGGCATGCTCACATGCCCCCGAAGGTCAGGCGGGTGCCGTAATTTAGGGAAATGGGGTGGCGTGGGGGGTGGGGTGGGGACACGCAGTGAGCCCTACCCCACCAGACCCGGGGCAAAGGAGCAGGGGAGGGCAGCCGCTCGAGAGAGAATATCCAGATAGATGAGGCTTTGTGGACATGACCAAAGAGGCCCTTCAGCAGAGCATGATCCTGACTTCCACCCCCCCACCTCGCCCCGACCCGGGCCCCCAACCCCCAGCCCCAGCAGCCACACCTTCACTTCGCACACCCACCGGAGCGACCACACGATGTGTAACTCCTCAAAGTTTATTATGGCAATTAATTATACAAACATACCAGCGATCGTTCACCCAGTTCAGAAGCTCTCGAACCAGTAGAGTCCATTAGTGATTTCTCTTCATAAATAACTTAGGAGAAGCAAGCACAATTGGCAAGCAACCGACACGCAAATGGAGCATCTCCTCGCGAATACCCACTGATGGCGCGCAGGCCAGGGAGGGGGGCAGGCACCAGAAGGTCGAGTTTCCTCGTGGGCCCCCAGCACCCCGGGCCCACCAGATGCTGGGTACTCAAGTAGTGGACATATCAAGGCACATATGACTTCCTAGCTGATAGGAGCTCCAGAGTCTGCCCTTGAGACCTGGTTCATATCCAGAACAATCAAGTTAATGCTTCGTTCATCACACCCCTTTGGTCTACTGCCTTTGTTATTACTGAACACGCGTAAAACCCCCAGTGTGCCGGGGGCTGTGTGGGGCACGGAGTCACATCCCTGCCCTGTACATTCTGAAGATGAGAGAGAAGCACAGAAATGGACTCCGTCTGACAGAGCGATGGTGTCTGTGAAGCACCAGGTGGGAAGTCACTGTTTGGGCGTCCTCTGTCTGAGGAGGGGTGCTGGGGCAGGGGTCGTAACACCAGAGAGCCAGAGGACAGAGATGAAGTGGGGGGGGCGGGCTGCTGTGGATGAGATTCAAGGCACTAGAGGAGTGGATGGATGGGGGGGTGGGGAACCCCAGAAGTCAACCAGAAATGGAGAGCCCCAGAGAAGAGAGGGCGGCTGGGGGAGGTGACCCGGCCCCCCACTCCTAAATGAGTCCGGTGTTGAGCGCTATCTCCTGGGCCAGAGCTGCTCCCTCTCCTCCAGCCAAGGCGACTCCCGGATTCTCCAACCAGTGTGAGCAAGGTCTGGGGTCCACCTTCACAATCCCCAGCTTTCTCGCTGCTCGGGCTGCCGCCGTTCAAACCAGCTCACAGAACACGCTTCTCTGACACCGGCCTATCAGAGTTCAATTATGGCTTTTTGTGGGACTTAAAAATCAGCAAGAGTTCTTCCTAACTGCACCCTCCCCCTGATCCAACTCCAGCCATGGTGCGCGGGGCAGGCCATCCTTGAAAGGACCGGACAGACACAGAGCTGCATCCCTGGCCACGGGCACCAGGTTGAATGCGCCAAATCCCAGGAGGGAGGGAGGGGGGTGAGCAGGGGCTGGAGACCGGCCCCCTCGTCACTGAGATCATTGCATTTGGTTCCAGTGTCCGGGAGCGCAGGCCCAAGCAGATGTCCACAAACGCGCGCCTGCTCACTCACATGGACACCCACGAAGAGGGACCAAACTCCCCGCCTGGCTAGCACCAGGAAAGCTGAAGCCAGTCACCGAAAGGAGGCGCTCCCTTCCCCCCAGGAAGCCAGCAAGTGCTGTGACCGGCCACGCGGCCAAGCCAGTCACACTGCCTGGTGCTCTCCAGGCCTGCACGCTCCCAACCAGGCCCCCCCCAGGGCCCCCGTGTGCTGACCCAAGTCCACTTCCAATGTAACCTCGAATCTCAGTGGTGGGCGGGCCAAGGGCTGTGGCACAGGTGGGAGTAGAGAAGGGCCGAGGGCCAGGACGGTGTCTAATACCCAGGCCAGGCAGGACCCTGAGGTGGTGGAAACCCATAGGGAGGGGCAGGCCCAGGGGGGTAGGGCGGCTGAGGGGGGCCTGAGGGCTGGGGCTGACCTGGGAAGCTCGGGAGCGGGGGCTGCGTTGGGTAGGGAGGTCTTCGTCCTGGCGAGAGGTAGGGGGCCTGTTGAGGATAACCAGGACTGGGGGCCCGGCTCCCTGCCAAGGGGTACCCGGGGCCAGAGGCAGTAGTGGGGGCCACGGGATAGCCTGGCCGGGAGGGTGTGCTCCTCTGTGGGGACCAGGAGTAGCCCACAGCACCCCGGGGTCCCGGGTGGGCTGACGGGTACAGGGGGCCCAAGGGCCCCCTGTAGGGAAAGGAGGGCTGGGACACCACGGGGAAGGGGGCCGGCTGGAGTGCGCCCTGGGCGGTGGGGCCAGTGGGTATGCCAGGAGACGGGCTGTAGGGCAAAGGGTAAGGAGGCACTACTGATGGGGGCGGGGGCGGCTCTTCGGCCACAGGGGGTGTCGCCTGCGTGGCCGGCCGAGGCGGGGGCGGCGGGCGTGGAGGAGGGGCGTCACCGGCCGGCTCCTGGGAAACTCTGGGCTTCCTCATCACATCCTGGAGCTTCTCCACGCGCACCCTTCGCAGATGGGACAGCATCCTCATGGAGGAAAAGTTCTCCAGAAATGTTTCCAAGGGCACCTCGCCCTCCAGGAACTTCTCGGCCATGGCCTAGAAGACATAAGGTCTGGTGACAACAGGGGCCTGCCTGGGATCAAGGCTGCCCATGGTCCCCAGGATCAAAGGCCAGCTGCAGCCCTCCCGGACAGCCCGCTGCAGGCGCTCCCTGTCTTCTCTGGCCCCCACTTGGGACTTTCTCCTTATGGCACTTATCACCGCTGACCTCTTCTACCTGCACTCGCTGGGGTGTTCTGTCTCCCTCACCAGAATGGCAGCTCCTGGAGGGCAGGGGCTGTGGTGGCCACTGCTGTACCCCGCCCCTGGCATCGTGCCAGGCTCGCGGCGGCTCCTGCATGGCCGTGATGAATAAATGGATGAACACTAGCTACTCAGTTGCCAGTGCAGGCGGGCCCCGGGCTGGGAGGACCTGGCAGCTTCTTCCACCCAGGGCACGGAGAACCGGAGGGAGCCCGTCTGCCCACAGACTGAAGAGATGGCCAGAGGGAAGCAGAACAGAGAGGCCAGACAGCCGGGGTGGGGCCGGGGGCCAACAGGGCCTCCACTGGGACTAACCGTGTCATCCACCTTTGCCGTCTACTAATGCCCCTCGTCCCAACTTTGCAGACACCCAGTGCTCATTCCAAAGGGTTCCCGCTCCAGGGCCTGACACGGAAGAGGGTGTGACAACAGCCATCCTACCTCAGACTCTTCTTCAATCTTCATGCCTTCGATCTGCAGAAGGTCTAACAAGGTCTCTGGCTGCAGTGCTGAAGAAAATTTCTCTGGAAGGGAGGGCAGAAAGATCGACATTCTGCAAGTGCCTTTCCATTCAGTGTTGGAGGCTGAGCTTTCGGCAAAGACCCTCACAGCGTCCTCTGTGTGCTCAGAGGCCCAGCCCTGGTCAGGGGGTCTGGGGTGGAGCCCAGTTCCCTGAGGTCACCTTCCTGAGCAGAGAGGGCTCTACCAGGCCCGGCCCAGACCTTGGCTAGCCAGCCGTCTCAATGCCAGCAGAAAGGACTCGAGCACCAGAGCCCACCAACCAGCCCCAGCCCTGTGCTGCCTCATGGGGGCGGGGGGGCGGGGGAGGTTACTGCACTGTCTGAGCACCAAGCTTCTCCACGGCTGAGACCGACAGCCCCCTTCACTGATGGCAGGTCCCGGGACACAGAGAGCCCAGCCCAGCGCCACAAAGCGCGGTGTTGCCCAGCAACAGCGGGGAGGCAGGCTCTCTGGACTCAAGTCCCAAATCTAGCCAGAGAAGCCTGGCCACGTTCCTGACTCTCTCTGAGCCTCATTTTTCTCATCTATGGAACAAGAACAACCGTACCTCCCCTTCTAGGCTGTTGGGAAAAACATACGTAAGCACTCAGCGCAGGGGGCCGGCAGGGGGTCTTTCCTATCCTGGGGAAGGGGGAGGGAACGTATCCTTCCGCACTATTCCCGGAGGTTGAACGGGGCCTCCAAGTTGACAGACGAGCACCCAGAGCTTGCTCCAGGCCGTCCCTACCAAGCTTCGCCTTCTGCTCCTGGCACCGCTCCATGAGCTTCCGGAGCTCCTGGTACTTGTCTGAGAGGTTTGAACGGCTGATCTCCAGGGGGCCTTGGAACTCCAGGTTCCGCTCCGCCAGGCTCCGGTTGGTGGCCAGTGCCATCTCCCGTTCCAGCTGCAGGTCCTGGACCTAAAAGAACAGGACGTTGACCGTAAGAACCATCCTCACCATCACCACCACTCACCTCGTGGCAGGCTGCACCTGGGGCTTCTGGGACTCGTCGCTCCCGGTGGGAGAAGGGGGTAATACCCCCAGCTGGGGTCCGATGGACCTGAGCCAAGCACTCTGACCTGGGCGCCTCACTGAATCGCTAACCCAACACCCCATGCGGTGGACACAGGCGGGAAATGCACTGAAGGTCTGCAGCTTGCCCAAGGCCACGTGACGAGCAGGAGCCAGGCCGCCATGGCCCTGCAGCGCTCCAGCAAGCAGGTGGACCAATTAATATGCACGAGGCAGAGGCTTTCTAGGAGGGAAGGGACCAAAATCCCAAACTACTTATCCCCAAGATTCTGAGGCAGGAGGCCTACTCTGAGGTGAGTCACACCACAGGCCGGACATGCATGAGGCCCCAGAACGGTTACTCTAAGGGGTGAGAAAGGCAGGGCCAGACCAGGACACTGATTCAAGGGAGACTTGTCCTTGCTTCCTGGGCCACAGGTAGGTCCTGCAGAGAAGCTGTGCAGATGAGCTAACGGCAGCGTCCCCAAGAACTGGAGGGGCCTCTCAGCCAGCAGAAGGTGCCCACCGACACGGACGACCTGAGGCCCTCATGCCAACCTTGGCCCCTGGCTGTGCCCCCACTGAAAGCACTTCCCCAAGCAAAGCAGCGCCTTCCCCTCAGCCAGGTCCCTTGTGACCATTAGGAAGGGAGGCGACAGCCCTAGGAGCCCTTCCCAGACCTGCTACGGCCTGAAGCTCCATCCCTGCGTCGGAGTCCTCTTTACCGGGAGGAGGGCGGAGAGTCGGACCCACCACCCCCGAGACAGCGACGGTCCACCGAGAGCCCCGCGTGGCACGAGAAGAGAGCGCTCAGCACCCAGTAGAGGGCTCAGGGCACCGCTGCGCATGAGTAGCTGCCACGCGGGGGCCGCCACGGTCGGCACGTGATGAACGGACCGGCTCATCCCCCACAGGCCAGGGGTGTCCCGGAAGCCTGTCCTCCTGCTGCTCCCCGGCCACAGGGTCTTGAGCTCCAAGCTCTGGGGCGGGCCTGGAGCCCGCTCTTCACGCTCCAGATGGGACAGAGGGGGTGCAGACCCGCCTCCCCTCCACAATGCAGCCGCTGGGGCCCAGGGATCCTGGGGCCTGCCTGGGGTCTCTCCGGTCTCCCCACAACAGCAAGCTGCCCCCACATCTGGGCTGACCGGTTTGCTGCCATGAGCACTTCGGAGCCACTCGGCGAGCTGCAGAGTGGGAGGCCTGAAGCCCTCTGCTCAGCTGCCCCACCGGCCCCCCTAGGTGTCCACGGCCTTTTCCCTGGGTCTCAGCCAATAAATGTAAGCTGTGTCATTCAGCCCTGCACCTTGTCCTACACATTCTGGCCTGTTCTCCCACAGCCTCCCCCAAATCTTTCTCCATGGAGGTTCACTATGAAGCCTTCCACCAGTCATTCTGAAGAGGTCAATAAGACAGTTCTAGCACCCCGCCCAGAGGTGCTCACCAGGCCTGCGTGCACCCCACCAGTCACTGCCCTCTGTGGAGAGAGCCCCCCTACTAGCTAGCTTTCTTCTCACCAAGCAACGTCCACATTCCACACCGAACCAGCTCACGTCTCTCTGCACAGCCACGCGACTAGGATGTGTAAAATTATGTTTGATAGACCATGGTGGAAACCTCGTCCAAGGGGTTTTGCAAATCTAAGTAGCTTGCCCTACTTCGCTTCCCCTTGATCCCAGAAGTGTTTTTCCCCTCCAAGAACTCAAATCAACTGGTCTGACTGGCTGTAGTCCACAAAATTCGAGTCGCCTTCAGCCCCAGAGGTTGTCTGCACTTACATTTTCTGCAATTCTGCGCTTCGGCATCAAGTCTATCAGCCTGCTCAGCTTGGAAATCAATTAATTATACTTATGAAGGCTCGCTTCTGCCAAGTTTCCCACACTTTAGAGCTGGCCTTGGAATTCCTAGAACGCTGTGCTCACGGCAGAGTCAAGAAACACTTATGCTTAATTCGTGACAGACAAACGGAGGATGAAGGAGGCCGGCATGGTGCTGGCTGGGCCAGATCCTGGCCACGTCACAGCCTGACTGACCACTGAGGCGGGCTTGGGCTTAACCAACACAGGCTTTGCTTCCAGTCCTCGCCGAGCGAGGCTCAAGGCAGCAGAATGTGCCACACGGAGCCCCCCTACCCGTCCTCACACCCTGCCCCCTACTCTATCCCCCCTACCCCCCAGCAAAGATTGCTCATTTGGGTAGCAGGGCAGGTGGGGGGAGGTGGGGGCAGCCAGAGCACAAGCTAGGAAGGGGCAAGGGAACACGGCCGCACTGGGCACACCGTACAGAAGGCAGGGTGACTTCCCTTGTGTTGAGAACAGACTGTGAATCCCCAGCAGAGACACACCATACCTGTTCATCAGTGAAAATAAAAATCTATTCCGAACGCTAATCCAATGAGATGGGCACTGCTTGTACTTGTGTCCGTCCCCAGCATGAGGGGCGGCAGGGGTAGCTCCCAGAGCAGGGGACAGGCTGCAGCTACTCGAGGCGGGACTGTGGGTATACCCAGCTCTTGGCCCCATCCAGTCGCCTGACCTCGCGGGGGTCACGGGGTCGAGGAGACGGGAAGGCCTTATAAATATAAGCAGAAAGTTCTATACATTCGGAAGGGTTATTTTATTCCCACAGGGACTGTGATGAGCTGAGACTGGTTACGTGCCAGTTATTACAGGAAACGGGATCAAACAGGAGATGGGCCCATACCCCAGGCCAAGAATGGCTCCTTCCCTAGATGCAGGGCCACACGAGGCCCTTGGGGAAAGACAGCCGCAAAATGGTATGAGTACTTGCAGAAACCACCTTCAGGGTCAGGCTGGAACAATATGTGCCGACTCACAGGGGGGCCCCAGATGCCCCAGCACTGTCCCCCAGAACTCCCAGAGAGCCCAGGAGCTAGACCCAGATCTCAGGGATTCCCCTGGCTTGGTCCAAACCAGAGGGAAGGTCACAGAAAAGGGAGAAGAACATGGCCCCAACTCCCACCAAGCCAGTGTCCCGAAGCAGGGCCAAGGTCCCATCTGCTGCCCTTCCTCAGGTCCCATGACAGCCTTGCTCTACCTCGGGGGCCTCCTGGGCCAGCCGGTTAATGGCCTCCGGGTCATTCTGCATCTCCTCCAGCTCCTCCAACGTCTTGTCTTTCAGAGTCTCCATCTTCCCTGTGAACACAGAACAGAGGGAAAGACACACTGAGGTTTCCCACTATGCTTCCACTGGGCAGGAAGCCTCAGGGTGGGACAAGGGTCCCAGCAAGCAGATCCCGGCCACCCTGCCATCCCCTGTCCCCAGGGAGACCAGGGAGCCCCACTCCTTCCACCAAACCAGGAGCAGCAGGATAGGTGAAAGCCCTCGGCAGCCAGAGGCAACACCACGACTCCTTGGGGTGCTAGATAAAGCTGCCCAAGGAGCACACAGGAAAAGGCAGAAGGAGAAGCCAGGCAGCCAGGGACAGAGACAAAGTTGGGCCCAAGGCCGCCTGTGAGCCTGGATGCCAGCAGGCCCTCTGGTGTCTATTTCTGCCTGAACCAGAAACACACCCGAACCTTCACACGCGGGGGCTGTACAGACTCAGCATCCCAGACTCGAGGGTATCACTGCTTGTTCTGCTTAGTACCCTGACAACCTGGGGTTTCTCTCAACTGTGCTCGGCGACCACAGTCCTCTCCACGGGCCACAGAAACAGACAGTCACAGGCAGGGCCTCCTCGGGGAAGAACAACAACAACAATCATCACATTGGCCCCCAAGGCACTCAGAAGGCAAAGAAAACTGACCGACCCCAACAGAACATCCGCCTGGTCAAAAGAGCTGGTTTCAGCGGGCCTCCCCCTCCTCTGTCACTCTGCCAACAAGGACACCGACTGTCTGAGTGACAGAGGGGTCACAGCCAAGCCCCAGGAGGGAGCCCCGGGGACCAAGAGAAGGAAGTGCAGACACACTGAGGCCACTCTTCCTTTCTGCCGACAAGGTCCTCTGTTATCTTTTCTAGACATGCATCTTATAGCCCTGATGTCGATCTTTCTCACTACAAAAGTGATGTTTGCTTTCAAAAGATTCCAGGTTCCGGAGAGACCGAGACGGGGAGGCCCTTGTCCTCCCCGGCACCAGTGCTCAGCCTGCGGGATCCCACGCTGCCCGTAGTGGGCCACGCCAGAGTCCGTAATAATAAGTAACTTCTCTGGTGTCGGGGCCCTTCACCAGCATTTGTTCCTTAAGCCCGCACTGTGTCGGCCTCATCTTACTGAAACTTACACCTGCCCATTTTGCTGATGGAGAACCTGAGGCTCAGGGAGGTCCCGGTTGTGGGAGGTCCCTCAGCTGGGAAGTGTAATAAGTGTAATAAGGTCCGAGAAGGGGCTCTGGAATCGAGGACCAATGTGGCACCTGTGTGGCCAGAAGTGACCTCCAGGTCCTAGCTTCCCGTCTGGAATGGAAGGGAATGGTCTCTCCTAGGCCATCGGACAGATGAAAGGAGAACCTGATCAACAGTGACAGCCTCCCATTGGCCAGCAAAGTGCTGGTTTACTCCTCACGTGCCGGCACAGCTCTTAACGGTGCCCCCTTCTTGTGTTCAAAACTCGTTTCGACAACAAATTCTAGGGTCACCTCCTGAGAAAGAGCTAGCCAAACAGAGTAGTCAACCACCATCTCTTCTCTCCCGAGGGTTGAATGTGGTCCCCAACCTCTAAGGCAAGGAATGCTGAGTTTTGCACGTGCGGTCTCTTCTGATCCTGGCGGGGGGGTGGGGGGGGTAAGCAGGCAACTGTCCCTTTACAGGTGGGGATCAGAAAGGTTAGTAAAGGGCAGAGTGAAAATCCAAACCTCCCTTCTGTCCCCATCTCACCCTGCTGCTCCAAAAACTTGGTCTGAAAGCTGGAGCAGGGGAGTGGCAGACTACACAGGCCCCGGGAAGGAGAACTCTGGGGGTGCGCCGCTTCCCACCCTGCAGACCGAGTGAGTCCACCATGAATGGGACCAGCGGGGCAAACACGACACGTGGAGCAGCGCTCTAAAAACAAACCTCGTCTGAATCCTGGCCCTGCCACTTCCCAGCCGAGGGACCTCCCACAACCGGGACCTCCCCGAGCCTCAGGTTCTCCATCAGCAAAATGGGCAGGTGTAAGGTTCGGTAAGATGAGGCCGACACAGTGCGAGCTTAAGGAACAAATGCTGGCGAAGGGCTCCGACACCAGAGAAATTATTTATTACCATGGCCTCCGGCGTGGGCCAGATCCCCGGAGCGCTGGCAGTGCCGAGCCGGCTCCAGCACAGAACCAGGTGTCCGCCGGCTCCTGCAGTTGGGGCCGGGCCCAGAGAGCCCGCGGCCGAGGGAAGCTCCGGCCTGGGCAGCTGGCTGACCACACATCCCCTGGCGCGGTCGGCAGGGTGTCTGCGGAGTGCACCCGGGCAGGTGCACTCCCACACACGGGGGGAGCCCTGAGCGGAGCAACTGTCCCCCAGCCCCTTCCCAAGGCGGGTGTCACCGTCCGTGTTCAGTAAGTCCCACACAAGGCAGCACGGCCTTGAGCAGCGGATCACGTGCTTTCTGGTCTCAGGACACCTTTCACCCCTGACGTTACTGAGGAACCCGAAGAAGTCACCCTTACGTGGTAGATTTTAGGTATTAGTATTGACCATATGAGATATTAAAAGTGAGAAATTTTTCTACTTTATTTTCTTTGAATGTTCACAGCAGCTTTCATTGGAACAGCCTGGAATTGGAAACAACCCAAATGATCTCCAGTTAGCAGAGAGTCTTACAAGCTGTGCTACGGCTTATAGTAAGGCGAGACTCTCCGGTAAAAAGGAAGAAATCGATGTCTGTGACTTGAATGGATCTCAAGGGAATTTTTCTGAGTGAAAGGTCACTTATAGAACATTCTGCTTATATAACATAGGATTCTTTTTATATAACCTTCTTAAGATGAGAAGGTTGTCGAGATGGAAAACATGCTCGTGGATGCCACGGGGAGACATCTGTAAAATACAAGACTATGCAAGCACCCATATGTCAGAAGCCACCAGAAGGATGATGTGATCGCATGCCATGTACCCTCCGAAAACCCCAATGTATACTCATGCAAGAAACACAGTAAAAAGGAAAGTAACACCTTAGATTATGAAAATCATTCTGACCTCACAGGCAGCCTGAAAGGGTCTCAAAGACCACCCCTCCACCCAGGGCTCCCGCGAACACACTTTGAGAACCACTGGCCTTGAGGTTAGAATGGACTCTGCAGCCAGATAGCCTGGGTTTGAATCCCTCCCTGTCACCTACAAGCCCTGTTGTATAACTTCTTTGTGCCTTAGGTCCCCCATCTGTTACAACAGCGGTGCATGGAACACAGCGAGCGTTAACCACTTGCATTACGAGGACCCTCGCGACCAGTGGATGCAGCGAGTACTGCCAGCACCCGGCCTCGCAGAGGAGGCTCAGAGAGGGGAAGTCACTTGCCCCGGGCCCTCCCCAGTGGGGGCTTTGCAGCATGCCCCTCAAAATCGCCGGAGTCCCAGGTCCTCCTCCAGACCCAGAACTCTCCAGGACTCTTCGTGTGACTTTTAATGAAGTTTTCATTCTAACTTCTACCCAGGGTCAAACCCGTGTGGCATCTGTGGCCTTTCTTTCCCCTTCGTCCGGCACTCTGAAGGAACTCAGGTGGGTGCAGCCTCCCCTGACAGAGGAAAAGCAAAGACCCCAGAGAAGAAGGGGTTCATCAAGCAGTCCATGCGGAGGCAGATGCGAAGGCGGGGCTCGATCCCCTGTGTTGTTTCTACTGAGCGACCTCTGTCAGGATCCCAGACACACTTCCCTCGGGTGCCTGTGGCTTGCCTCGTGTAGGCAGGGTGGGACCAGGCATGGGACGGGGTTCTCCCACTCCAGGACCGAAGCTCCAGATTTGCAGCCCCGTGACAGGGGGCCAGGCGAGGCAGCCTAGGCAGCCTACCACAGCGTCAAGACCAACCAGCAGAACGTCGAGGCTACAGCTCCCGAGAAGACAGCCCAAGCTCTGGCCAGCTCCGTGGGGAGACCCACACAAAGAGCCTACCTGCGACACTGTCAGGCTTCTACAGGCCAGGAGACCCACGCTGCCCAGAGGCCAAGTCAGGGGAAGTCCAAGGGGGGAGGGTCTGCACTGGGCTCAAGGCCCAGAAGGCACTGGGAGCACTGGGAGCTGGCCTGACTGGAAGGCCCTGACGCAGAACCCACCCTGCAGCCAACCGGGAAGACTGGCTTCTTGACGGGCTCACCTTCACCAACCACTTTCTCTCCCCCACCCCCCAAAAAGGGAAGTATTTTCATCAGAGGAAAGTCAGCAAAACAAAATCTTTGCAAAACATTCAAGTGTGCTGTAGCATTCTGAACTGTTTTCTCACGGGGGCTGACAAGCTGTTACTGCTCTTACTGATGTCTCTGTGGACCTAGTGTGTGTCCATCCCGGATCCAGCAGTGCGCACGCGCGTTCAGTGGATGTCTGTGGAAGCAAAGCGGCCAAGTCCCCTCTCCAGGTCACACATAAAGGGGCCCGATATCACTATAACTGGCGTGGGGTTGCCACTGCTTCTGTGAAGGACAGGGACAGCTATGGCACCAAGGATGTAACTTGTCATCAAAGCTTGGCAGTGACCGTAGACATTTGGCCAGAGAGGGGACTTTCCTGGGTTAAAGAGCGCTGGCCAATCAAGAAATAAGTGTAGTCCCCAGATAATTCTGGGGCGCACTGAGGTGTGCAGCCCCTCCACCCACCACCCCAAATGACAGTCTTCCTCTCCAGTCTAGAGCCCCACACCTGGCTCTGTTTGATGGCCTTGAAATCCCAGAGACACAAATCTTCCAGCTGGTGATCCGAATAATCACTGTCTTTTAGACAGTGGGAATTCTCCCCGAAGTGGGCAATGGATGAAGCACACAGCTCTCATACTGAGACCTTCCTCTCCCGGCTCGGGTCCCTGGTTGGGGAATCCCATCCCCAGAGGTGTGCTCCTAGGTGCTAAGGTCACCCCCACTTCCCTCGGAGGCTGGGTATGCACTTGCTTGAACTCGGAAGACCAAAGGGACTGGAGAGTGTTCTAGCTCAGGTCTGGGAGGACTCCCTTGGCCACTCCCTGATTGGGAAAGATGACCACCCCCACATTCAGAAAAGAAACATTGCAGCCCTCTCTCCTGTGTCAGTCCCCTTTCGTGGCAGACTTCCCAACAGGCCATGCACGCTTTGAATGCCTCAAGAACTTCAGGTCTGAAACACCTCCGTTTTACAGCAGGTCAGCCCCCTTAGACCCAACTCTCAAGGGCGGCCTGCATCTTCTGGCAGGCTTGGCCTCAGCGGGATGGGGGCCACGGCACTTCCAACTCCACCTTCTCTGGTCCCACTTCTACCACGCCCATTTCACAGGTGGTGACACTGAGGCCGAGTGGCAGATAGCTTGCCTGTGCTGACAGAAGAGGGGACACCTGGCCTAGGAGCCTGGCCCTGGCCTGCTGCTCCTTCTGCCAGGCTCCCCACCTGCTCTGTGCCCTGGCCTCCTCACACCACCTCACCAGCTCAGCGGGCACATGTAAGAGCCACGCATCCCCACTTCTTCCAGAAGGAGGTGTGCTCGGGATCCCACACCCAAATGTACCACACATTCCTTTTAGGGACTCAACTTTCCTTACCTGTGAAATGGGTAAACAGTCCCTGCCAGTCACATGGCTCCTTTCTTCTGAGATCAAAGCCCTCTGCAAACTCCCCCATTAATTTATATAATCGCTCCAGGGACTAAAGCAAATACAAGGCTTAATTACCCCTATTTCAGAGATGAAATGAAGCCCAGAAACAAATAATAAGGGTATTGCCCAAGGTCCTGTAAGCTGTTGGGGTCAAAGCACCGGAGGTCCAAGTCCCCTTCCATCCCTGGTGTTCTAACATCACAAGCATCTTTGCCCCACCTGCTCCGCCCATCACGGGAGAGCCATGAAGATTAGTTATAAGGCTGTCCAAGTTGCAGAGCTTACAATCCCACGCAAGCCCGCTGATTACCTAGGCCCAGCTTCGGTCCCTGCCTCCAGGATGGAGGTGGCTCACGTCCTCGCCCTCTGACAACAGTTCTCGGCCTGGGCTTTACTGTGGCATTGCCCACCCCTGGACGTTACCGATGCCTTTCTTTCGGAAGTCACAGAGACGTTCCCTGATTCCCAGGGCCACTCAGTGAGGTTGAACACAGCACGCACCTCTCTGGGTTCGTAATTCGGAAACAGCGGGAGAAGCACAGGACACTCTGCCCAAGGCCCACAGAGCAGATGCCCCTGAAGCCCGGTCACCCGATGTGCCAGAAAAATCCAAACTGGCACTTCTCACAGTGGCCACAACCACCAAGGATGTCACCATGCAGAGAACTGGGACATTACTGAGAAGTTACCTGGGGCCCCAAGGTCCAGGGGCTCTGTTTCCGGAGGGCCTGACAAGTGCAATTACCAGGCCCCTTGGCACCCCAGGCCCTGACTCAGACCCCCTTCTGCTTACCCAGGGGCCCAGGAGGATGCTGGGTACTGCTCAGGTGGTGTCTGGGGACTGCTGCTTGGGGGAGGGGACAGGAGAGAAGACACAAGCCCCTTGAAGGCAGGGAGATTGTCTTGTTCACCTCTGTCTTCCCAGCGCCCGGCCAAGCCTCTGGCACGCTGATAGCTCACAGCAGTGCTTGCGAAAGATGGACCGAGGCAGGGAGGGAGACCCAGGCAGGGAGGGAGAGACCCAGGCAGGGAGGGAGAGACCCAGGCAGGGAGGCAGAGACCGAGGCAGGGAGGCAGAGACCGAGGCAGG